>NC_088214.1:37498839-37798786 GCF_036934945.1 Oncorhynchus masou masou | reverse complement strand
AGCTGTCTTCATCAGGGTATGATCACAAACACTGCCGGATGACTCGTTTATATTGTGTCAAAAGACACACAGGTGTCTGTAGTCATGGCCAATAGTGTCCTAATATCATTGGTTAATTCTCAAATATTAAAACAGCATACAAAAAAACAAATGGATAGCATACCATCATAGATTCATTTTCGACTATACAAGCGTACAAACAATTACAAAGGCAAAGTCACAAGAATGGCTTCACCATCAAAGCCTACGTTGAGACGGAAGGGCGCAAAAGGTTAAAGTTAAAGATCCATGCTACCTCTGGTTTTAACAATAAATTATCAAGGTCACCCCCTCTCCTAGTGAGGGTGACCTTGATAATTTAGGATAATTTAGTGAGGGTGACAGTAAATCTCAAATGTTCACAACAGGAGTTAAGAAAAGCATGGGACGCCTGGAGCTGTTTTGCATCACCCCTCCATAGAACAAAAATTTCAATATAACGTTCCCATACTGATTTTTGAGAGGATTGAAAATAGACTGTTGCTCCATGTAACAAATGAGCATAGTTAGGAGCCATGGGAGATTCCATAGCAGTAGAAATAGTTTAGAAACATGAAATAGTTGTGTGAGTTCTATTTCAGCCAAAGTTATAATGCAATGCACTGGAAGGCAGTTTAGTATAAGGCCTAAACAGTAGGCAATCAAAGGGGAAAAAAGCGACATGCTGGAAGAAGGACGGTGTGAATATGAATATGAAAAATATACATAGCAAGATGCGTAATCCAATGATAAAAAAGCATGGATAAATGCGGCGATCATTAAAAAAAATGCCAAGGAGCAATGCATGTAAAGCAAATAGCTTTATAAATGAGTCAAGTGTAAATCTAAAAGTTGCCAAAAGAGTCCTTTTGTAATTGAAGCCCACATTTTGGACTTGTGCCTCGCTCATGCATTCAGAAAGCTATGCGTTTTTACGCATCAGTTTGGACATATGTACTTCATTGCTAGCCCAAAAATTCCCAAAGATTCACAGAACGTAATATAATGACATCGAAAAGGATGGTATGATGTAATTTTTTTTCATATCTGATATAGCAACTGAATACACCACACCGTTCATTTGGGCTTTAAATTTAGAACAACAGGTGGAAAAGTAGGTCTTTACACACATACCTTGCCTTTACTCTTGTCATGCACTTTGTCCTGATGTTATACACTTTGTCCTGATCTTGTCCACATTCTGATTGTAATTATGTTGAACTACAAATCTGCATGGAACAGACTAGAATGGAGTCACAGCAGAAGAGTTCAGTTCATGACAAGTGTATTGCAAGGTATAATGTGTATAGGCCTAATTTTCCACTTGTAGCCTTGTAGCCTTTAGATCTAGCCAGAATGAACGGTGAGCAGGTGGCGAATAGTCTATTTCAGTTGTCATACAGAAATCAAAATAATACGTAATGGCATATATAACATTATATTATACTGTGAATCTTTGACATTTAGATTTTTACAGCCATCAATGAAGTGCAGAAGATGTCCAAACGGATTCGTAAAGGCGCATACCTTTCTGTAAGCATGAGCGAGGCCACTGTCAGATATAATGTAGGCTTCAAATACAACATTACTCTTAGGCTACTTTTAGATTTACACCACATTCCTCTATAAAGCCATTTGCTTTACATTGTCTGCTTGAAATGTTGGTATTACAGACTCGGACAGGGAGACGTTGAAAATGCCAGTGAAGACACTTGGTCAGCGTATGCTCGGAGTACATGTCCTGGTAATCCATCTGGCCCTGCGGCCTTGTGAATGTGGACCTGTTTAAAGGTCTTACATCGCCTGCGGAGAGCATGATCACACACAGTCGTCTGGGAACAGCTGATGCTCTCATGCATGTTACTTGCCTCGAAGCGAGCATAGAAGTGATTTAGCTCGTCTGGTAGGCTTGCGTCACTGGGCAGCTCTCGGCTGTGCTTTCCTTTGTAAATCTGTAATAGTTTGCAAGCTCTGTTACATCCGACGAGCATCGGAGCCAGTGTAGTATAAGATTAGATTTTAGTCCTGTATTGATTGACACTTTTGCCTGTTTGATGGTTCGTCAGAGGGCACAGCGGGATTTCTTATAAGCTTCCGGGTCAGAGTCCCACTCCTTGACAGTGGCAGCTCTACCCTTTAGCTCAGTACAGATGTTGCCTGTTGGCTTCCGGTTGGGGTATTGTACTGTGGGGACGATGTCATCAATGCACTTATTAATGAAGCCAGGGACTGATGTGGTGTACTCCTCAATGCCACCGGAAGAATCCCGGAACATATTCCACTCTGTGCTAGAAAAACAGTCCTGTAGTTTTGCATCTGCTTCATCCGACCACTTTTCTATTGTCACTGGTGCTTCCTGCTTGAATTTTTGCTTGTGAGCAGGAATCTGGAGGATATAATTATGGTCAGATTTGCCAAATGGAGGGCGAGGGAGAGCTTTGCACACGTCTCTGTGTGTGGAGTAAAGGTGGTCTAGAGTTTTTTTCTTTTTCTTTTTTCCACTTCTGGTTGCACATTTAACATGCAGGTAGAAATGAGGTAAAACAAATTTAAGTTTCCCTGCATTAAAAGTCCCCGGCCACTAGGAGCGCCACCACTGGATGAGCGGTTTCCTGTTTGCTTAAGGTCGTATACAGCTCATTGAGTGCCAGCATCGGTTTGTAAGGTAAATAGGAGGAAAATGGACAGCTACGAACAATATTGATAAGCTCTCTAGATAGACAGCTTATCATGAGATACTTATACCTCAGCCGAGCAAAACCTCCTTAGATATCGTGCACCAGCTGTTATTTACAATAAACATAGACCACCCCCGTGTCTTACCAGAGGTTGCTGCCGGTACAGTGTATAAAACCCGCAAACTTTATGTTATTCATGTCGTTGTAAAAGCCACGACTTGGTGAAACATAAGATATTACAGTTTTAATGGTTGCCTTTTTGCCTGTCCATTTTTATTATCCAGCGATTGTACATTGGCCAATAGTACTGATGGCAAAGGCAGATTAGCCACTCGTCGCCTGATCGTAACAAGGAACCCTGATCTCCGTCCGCGAAACCTCTTGTCTCTTTTTCCTGCGAATGATGGGGATGAGGGCCTGTTCAGGTGTCTGGACTAAATTCCCCTCATCCGACCCAATAAAGAACAATTATTTGTCCAGTTAGAGGTTAGCAAAATCGCTGTTCCCCTATGTCCAGCAGCACTTTTATGCCATAAGAAATGGTAGCAGGAACATTATGTACAAAATAAGTTACAACCAATGTGAAAAAACAAAACTAATAGCACGGTCGGTTAAGAACCCATAAAACAGCAACCATCCTCTCTGGCGCTGTTCTCTGAAAAACCCGCATTTCATGCAGTTTACTACCAAAACAGAGCATGACAACAAATGAGCACATGCTGCAGCACAGGAGACGTATTGTATTGAGCTTGTAGCGTCATACCTGAGGTCGTAATTGCTGCCTTTACTTACGTAAATGTCTATTTCCATGTTGTTGATTTTTTTGCTAGAATTTCTAAAAACAGTTTTTGCTTTGTCATTGTGGGGTATTGTGTGTTGATTAAGGGGGAAAAACAATTGAATCCATTTTAGGAAAAGGCTGTAACAACAAAATGTGGAAAAAGTCAAAGGGTCTGAATTACTTTCCAAATGGTCACTGCATGATCCTCAAATAAAATTGAAATGAAAATTCTCGTATCATTGTTATTTAATGTTAAGTTACATTTCATCTCACACAGCCTAAATGTGAACTGTATATGCATGTTGAGGTGTTGTTGAAATCCTGAGCACTCCTGGCAGTCCAGCACTGTTTGCTACTCTCCCTAGGAGTGGCCGTCCTGCAAAGTTGACTGCAAGAACACAGTGCAGAATGCTCAATGAGGTTAAAGAGGAATCCTAGAGTGTCAGCGCCAAAGACTTAGATAAGTCTCTGGAACATGCTTACATCTCTGTTTACAATACGTAATACACTGTGACGGAGAAGTCCGTCACTGGCCACGGGCAGCGTTTGGTACACTTTACACACATCGCGCCTCCCTTGCTCCGATATCAGCTTCGTTAACTTGTGTGGCGACCCACATGGTTAACTTCTCTATCTTAGTACGTACATTTCACACTTTATTCTTACCTCCCGTCAGTAACAGTTCATGGTATAAAAGAATATACAGACAAGCGTTCGTGTTTTAATTTTCAATGTTTATTGTACTTATCAATGTTCCCTCCCTACAAAAGGAGCCTCTATCAGTTCAAGGGTGGAACCATTTTGGAGTTAGCTGTTGAATAGGGGCAGCATTGTTTTTAAGCTGTCCCCATAATGTATACTTTGGATGGCAGTACTGCTTTTTCTTCTGGATTCACTATATAAATAGCACAGAAGTACTTTTGTGGCTCCTCCATCTTTTTATTTGATAGAGGTTTTTAGGATTTCAGTTTAGTCTTCTGGCCTATTCTTACGTGACATACGCTAAACAAGAATGGTGGTCATGGGAGGACACCACGGAAGAAGCCACTGCGATCCAAAAAACAAAACATTTCTGCAGTTCTGAAGTCTGAAAAAGCGCACCTGGATGTTCTTCTGGCAAAATATTCTGTGGACAGATGAGTTTCATAATTAGTTTCATAACTAAAGTTGAGTTGCTTGGAAGGAAACACACAACACTACAGTCTACAGTGTGGTGAAAAAAAGGCACAGCACACCAACATCATAATCTCATCCCAACTGTAAAGTATGGCGGAGGGAGCATCATGGTTTGGGGCTGCTTTGCTGCCTCAGGGCCTGGACAGCTCGCTATCATCAATACATTTTGCAGGAGAATGTAAAGGCTATTTGTCTATTTGCTATTTGTTGGGTGAGACAACAGGAAACGACTTAAAACACAGAAGTAAATCAACAGAATTGCTTCAACAGAAGAAAATACGCCTTCTTGAGTAACCCAGTCAGAGTCCTGACCTCAACCCGATTTAAAATGCTGTGGCATGACCCCGAGAGCAGTTCACACCAGACATCCTCAGAATATTGCTCAACTGAAACGGTTTTGTAAAGATGAGTGGTCCAAAATTCCTCCTGACCTTTTGTGCAGGTCTGATCCGATAATACAGACAATGTTTGGTTGAGTGTATTACTGCCAAAGGAGGGTCAACCTGTTATTAAATGCATGGGGTCATATAATTTTCCCACCCTACACTGTGAATGTTTACACGGTGCTTTCAATAAAGACATGAAAACGTATAATTGTTTATTAGTTTAAGCAGGCTGTGTTTGTCTATTGTTGTGACTTAGAAGATCAGATCAAATGTTAGGACCAATTTATGCAGAAATCCAGGTAATTCCAAAGGGTTAACATACGTTTTCTTGTCACTGTACATAGCTGTAGCGAAGTTGTTTTGAGTAGGGGGTTCTGAATAGTAGAGCATTGCATAGGACAATATTCGCTAACAGTTTCAAGTTAATTTAAATCATGGCTGTTTGATTTTAAAAAAAGACTGCAAAAAAGCCTGTTGTGAACAGCGTAGATATTTATTTGTAGACTGCTACATGGGGTTTGTGTAGGAGAGCAAAAAAGTGAGAGGGGTGCTTTAACTAAATTTAGTAAACGCCAAATTGTGGCTAATAAAACTGAGCACTAAAAATAAACGGCTTCAGGACTATTCGATGGTTGCAGACGAGGTCGTTTTTATTGATCTGTTTCTGTCCGTGTCAGCAGTAGCATATAGTACTATACTACCCTGTCAGTTTTTGTGTCTCCAGTTATCAAGTGTAGTAGAATTGCATGAAATGTGTTTATAGACACAAAATGAAAGAAGAAACTTATCCGATGAAATCTATAGCCTAGGCCTACTCTACGTGACTATGCGCTCTGCTATGCATTGAAAACTGCAGTCTTTTTCTTGCGGGCAGTTTTTCAGTTATATTATCAGCCTAAAATTAAGACTGTCCAATCTACTTACCACATTATAATTAGCCTACTATCTTACATAAGTCTGAAAATGCGATGATAGATGCATGGAATGCTTTATTATGAAGGTGAATTTTAAGGTAAAAAATTAGCTTCCCAAACATGAAAGTCACGTGCAGCCTGTGGGAGAGGGAAGAGTTAGAGACCCGACTACTGAAACGAAACTGTCTGTCATACAGCAGTGCACGTGTCCAACCCCCACAACTGAATAGATAAGAAGCATATCATGAGTGTACGGCTTACAAAACAGAGCTGGGAGCTCTCCATGTAGAATTGGGCCCATATATAAATATCCCAAGATTTTTTTCTCTCCACAATCCCATTATCATTTATATCAATAATGCAACGGAGTTACTGGCCCAACGCCCATCACAATGCGCCTTTTGATTGTCTACACCTGTCGACAAATGTGGGAACAATCAAAATGTGGACAAGAGCAGGACAACGGAAGCATGTTATTAGAACCAGGTATAAATGGGGCTAGTGACTTAAAAAAAAAATGCTGTCATTGAGCCTCATTCATACTTGGTGCTAACATGCGCCCTTTGTACGGATCTTATCCACATTCAGATTGTGCCTGCATCCATTGCAATCTAGACATGATAGTAAAATGCACCTTTTATCTGTACACTGTGCTCACATTGTGCTACCTGTCAATGATTTTAGAGAAGGGTATAATTATGATTTAAATGGTTTGACCATCCAGATCTGTTTACACTGGATTGATATCCAGATACCATGGGTCTCTGACTACCTCCGGGGGTGGTCAGGATATATCTGATCACAATGCGTCTTTCAATCGTCTACACCTGTCTAAAAATGTAGGCACAATCAGAATGACAAAAGACTCTTGTTAGAATGAGGTATAAACGGGGCTATGGAGGCGTCATTATTGGTGATGGAGAACGTTGACCTTCGCTAGTAAATTTTATGGACTCATGCAGGAAGAGGTATACCTAAATATCCACTCTCAAAGCATTCTATAATTGTTTATGAATGAATCCTATCCTCATAAAATGTGTTTTGCCAGCGCTGCCAATTATTTTAGGTGGCCATCAAGTGTAGTTATGGACCCACATACTAAACAATTGGTATCTTGCTTTTAGGCCTATTGTACTTTTAATTTTATTTGTATTCACAGTCACTCACTCTGAATTTACTCACACCTAGTGTAAAATGCAGCCTATCAAATTCCCTATACAGTTCTAGGGTTATGAGGCAGTCAGACAGGACATCACACGTTCTTGTCCTCACACACATAAAGAGAAGAGACACTTGCCGTAGATTCTAAAACAAGTCTTTATTGGTCAATGTACAGAAAGTGCTGCCATTACCACCAAAGAGAAAGAAACCCCAAACATTTACAAAACAAAACAAAAATAATCATATATAAAATAACTGTCTTGTACTGTTTTTAAAGGGTTTATATGCTAAACAGTTTATTTGTACTCCTCTATGGCACGCATGGTGAGAATTTCAATTGCCAACTTCTCACGTTCTCGTTTGCCGCCTCCCAAAACCCATTGGAGGAGAAGGTCAGGACCTCTGGCTTTCTCATCCAATGGGTTTTAAAGAAGGAGGCGAGGACAGAGGATGTGAGGTGTGTGCAATTGAGATTCTCCCATGGTATAAAGATGGGGTGAAACAAGGCAATGGTATTACGCGTCTCACAATGATAACATTACAACCACAGGCGTTAAGGCCGACGTAGGGAAAGAGTTCCAACGACTGCTACAGACATAAACATGTAACGGATGCAGTGTTTAGAGTGGCATTCTGGGAAATACAAGGGGTCAGAAACAAGGAGTTGGCTAGATTCAACTACAGCAGACATGTTATAGGCGACCAGAGAAGGAGCGAGAGGATCAATAGTTTTTTTTTTTTTTTACAGTGGGACTTCTGACAGAGGTGGCCTGTCATAGAAAAACATAAGGGGTGTATCTCAATACTCAGTCTCTTTGACTCCTTTCCTTAATCTGTCTCGACATGAAATGAGCAGGTGGAAGCAGAATTCTGGTAGGCAAAGGCACCCACCAGTTTGCTTTCACCTTCCCTGTGTTGATCATGTGATTTTTGTAAAGTTATAATGCAGGCGACATGTAGGCGCAAGTCAGACAATTTTTATTCTCATAACACACTTTGAAAATTGGTGAACAATGCACCGACTTGATAAAAGTGATCCGCTCGAACGCGCCCAATGTGACAGGTTGTTTCTGCGCCCAGGCTGAAAAAGCCAGTGGCTTGACAGGTTATGACTAAAGGGAGTTTACCCCAACGTTTGTTTGTCTGACGTTTACATGTGCATATTGCGTGATTTAAAACAACATATGGCGTGGACTTGAGATAATTTTTCATGTATGAAAGTTTGATTATTGGGTAAACTATCCCTTTAAGTGTCTACTCTCATACCCTCTCTCAGCCTCAGAAGTAGGTGGACACACGCAGGGACAGTCAATAGCAAACACAGAGATAGAAATGACCATGAGCGCTTAAAGTCACCCTCAAGCACTAATCTCGGGTCAGTTGTCCATTTTTCCCTCCAAATGTTTAAAGTTAAGATTCAAAGGTCATTTGATTCTAAATATGTGGTCAAGGGCAACTTGACTACTTAAAATGCCCCTGATGCAAGCACATTTGGACATACAGTTTGAGAAAAGATAGGTGAGAGACAAGGTGAATTATAGTTCAGCTATGCTACCTGCTATATACACGTCACGAGGGATTTATAAAAACATACAGGAACTTTTCTCGCTTTTTCATGTTCAAGAAAAAGAACCAGGCAGACAGAAAAAAATGAGAATCTATCAAAATGTTCAAAATTTGTTTGTAAATACATCCTCTCTTATACCTCTGTTAATGACAATTTGTTAGTCTGTCTTTCAGAAGACGTAAAATAAACATTTCCAAGATTTAAAACGAATAAAATATTATCTCATAATCTAATGCAAACAAAAAATACTTTAAAAGTACAGTATTAAAATTGCAAAAAAATTCCACAATTTGTATTAATGCCTAAAGAGCGGACGTACAATTTACAATGAACAATTTTCCAAGATCTTTTGTATTATTAACTCAAAAGCAATTGAGATAGATAACGGGGGAAAATCTGGTGTCCAATCTTTTGTGTCCAAACCCAGAAATAATTCAACACAGATGAACTGTGATGTGATGTGCTTGTGCAAATTTTCAATTGGCCCTATTGTGTTGTCAATGGCGGTCTTAAATAGGATCGAGCAGTTACACACAAATGGGAGAAATCAGCTCCACTGGCAAGAGAAGTGAACAATTGCTTATGGCTCGTCAACCTTTTTGGTTGTAATGCCTTAGTTTGACCAGAAGAGAGCAACATTTCATTTAAAAAAATGTGCCGTTTTCACAAATGATTGTGACCGCAGATTCTGTAGGTGTGTGTACATGCGTGACAGATCAATACGTTATTGAGGAGCTATCCCATTCCAGCTTGCTCTTCTGCTTTCCCTCCTTCTTCACTTCCCTCTCATCCTCCTCTTCCTCCTCTGTTTCATCACTGTCGCCTGACTCTGCACTCATGTCACCTGCCTGCTCATCGTCCTCTTCCTCTTCATCATCCTCTTCGTCTCTTACCACCTCCTCCACCGCCTGAGGCCCTCCGATGTGCAGGACGGGATAAAGTGAAACACTGAATTACTACTATTGTAGAAGGACACCTCAAAGCTATTGATCAGAAAACATCCCTGTAGGTGATGTCTGGCCTTGCTACAAAACCTAAATCTAATACCAAAACAGAGTCAATGTAATACATGTCATAAAACCCCAACCACAAATCAACTCCTAGACATTCAACTAGACCTATTCAATCCTTTCAAGTGCCATCGAGTTGATGTAGTTAGTAGTGCCTCCTTTGGGACATTCTTTGTATAATGTTCTCTCACCTCCATAGGGTTGACTGTGATGGTGAGGGTGGAGTTGTCCCAGTCCATCTTTGGGTCCTTGGCCACGTCCTCCTCCCTCTTGGAGCCGTCCTGGTGGGTACTGTGGAGCCTGTAGATGCCCAGCACCACTATGACCACCAGGGCGGCGATACAGATCACTATCACCACCGTGGCAGCTGGGGGGGTGCCTGTGGGGGAGAAGTGTTTAAGGGTAAATTCACCTGAATTACAAGAAATGTGCTCTGTCCTCCCTACCTTTTTGGAGATCACTCAGTCCTCTGTGTGTGTGTGTGACACAGAGAGAGGGAGAGAGACAGCGTGTGTCTGTCTCTGTGTGTATGATCTGAAGGGTAGCCCGGGGGTCCCCAACTGGCAGGCCGCAGGCCAAATTAGGCCCATGGGTGATTTTATTTGCCCCCCGCCCAAGTTTTCAGAGCAAGAAAAGTGATTTTAAGTTTAGAAATCTGTTCCAAAATATTCCCATGCATCTGTTTGGGCTTCTTGCGGGACAATTTGCAGCCTACAAATTATTTATAATTATGTTCCGGCCCCCTGACCATCCACTCAAGAAAGGATCCCTGGCTTAGCCTAATCTGGATCCCTTTCCAGTTCAACAAAACACACTCTCAAGCCTCTGATAGTAGCAGGGACATGTGCTCACCGTGTGTGTGTGTGGGGGTGCGTGTGTACATTTGTGTGTCTGAACACTTCTGGATGCCTTACCTGAGATGTGGGAATTGAGAGTGTGCACCATCAGTGGATGATGCACAGGCCGCATGTACTGGGATTGGACAGCCATGTGATTGACATGCTCTACAGGTGCTGAGTTGTGGAGGACACTAATCTGAGGGCGGGACAATGTACATTATCAGTCAGTATGGAGATGGCAATGATGTAGAGAAAGATTGTTGATGAGTGACGGTGCAGAAATGGGAAGAGAGACTGAAGGGTGAGAGAAACGGAGAGAGGGGTGTAGAAAGAGGCAGGAAGACGGAGTGGCAGTAGTGGTGATGGGAGAATAGAGAGTGTGAGTGGGAAAGGGGTGAAACAGAAAAGGAAAGCTGGATAAAGCTTCTTCCCTGACCTCCAGATTGAACTCGTTGCTGGTGTAGCGGCCGTTGAGCTCGGAGCAGGTGAGCCTGAACCTCCTGTTAGTCAGGGTCGCCGGGTGCCAGTTCCTATAGCGCACCTGCCTGAGGGCCTCCTCATAGTGTGCCATGGAGTCCACACCTGGGGAAAATGCATTTTTACCAAAGGTGTCCCTGGTATTCCCAGCCATATATTGATGGTGTCCCTCAGGGCTCAATGCTGGGCCCAGCTCTAATAACTTCAAGAGCTTCTCGTACCGTTACCAAGCAGGTGACACACAATAAGGAATTTATGTTCAGGTATGAAAAGTGTGATATGAATAATGATTCATAAATTGCAGTGTATACCATATATGGAGATGCCTGAGGTGGAGTTTGTGGCATCCAGGTGTTTCCCTATTAGGGAGCTGTGGTGAATCTCCAAACTCTCATGCTCTGGATTGAGCTCCTCCCCGATCACCAGGACATCACAGTAATCCAGGTTGTGCATAACCTCCAGAACACCAGGCCTGTGGACTGTACACACACACACACACACACACACGAATGCTCACACACTCACACACAAATGCTCACACACGCACTTTTTAAACACCGTGCTATATCAACACGTATCCATTGTAACCACCCCACTCACCTGCGCTGAACGGCACACCGTCGCTCTTGGTTACAGTGCTGGTGATGCGCAGCTCCTTGAAGGGTGCCATGCCTGTGGCTCCACGCAGGTCAGCGGAAGGCTTGACGAGTCGATCTGAACCAGCGATGGTGATCCATGGCTCGCTGGGTGGCAGGACTATTACTACTGCCTTAATGTCTGGGATGGAGATGCATATGTCCTCCCCGAAACACCTGAGCAGCCAAAAACAACAGGAGAGAGGGAGGGTGAAGAAGAAGGGATGAGGAGGAGAGCATGGAGATAATGCAGAAAGAGCACTTTATTTTCTTCAGGTCATAATTGTTCTGGCCAGGGCAGTTTTTGTAGATAATTGGCCTACATATAAGGAGTAAGAAAGACTAGGGTAAGAAAGACTGGGTAAGAAAGACTAGGGGAACATCACTGCCTTCTGATACTAATCATATTGGAATCGAAAATGGCATAAATTGCATTGTGTGTCACTATTAATTTGTGCCTTCACCCAAGAGTATACTGACTACATACTCTTTCTGGTCCTAGCAATGAATGACTGGGCACTTTTCATTTTCATTTCTGAGATGAGAGACACATAAATGTAGGGACAGATTGTGACGGAGGCAACTGTGAAAGTGGACTTCCAATGTTTGTCCAATTGTGATTGCAAGTTGTCTCTGTTGGCATAGAGGCTGCAGCTTTTCAGATTTTTTTGGGAGAGTGATGCTGTTTTCAGACAGATGGCCGCAAGTTGGCCATTTCCAATAACACACACGCACACAGACGTAAGCACGCTTGGACAGTCTCTCTCTGTTTATCCTATAAATGGCCTAATATAATGTAAACACACTAATTATCACATTTTCTCATCAACACAATTTAACACCTAAGGCCACGGTTAACATGAAGCGTAACCCCAAACAAAGAAACATTTAAGGAGTTATTACTTTTTTAAGTCAGTGAATGTAGTAAAACAACTTTCAATCAAATAGTTCTATTCAGACCCTTTGCCATGAGACTCAAAATTGAGCTCAGGTGCATCCATCCTGTTTCCATTGATTGGGGGCGGCAGGGTAGCCTAGTGGTTAGAGCGTTGGACCGCAAGGTTGTGAGTTCAAACCCCGAGCTGACAAGGTACAAATCTGTCGTTCTGCCCCTGAACAGGCAGTTAACCCACTGTTCCCAGGCCGTCATTGAAAATAAGAATGTGTTCTTAACTGACTTGCCTGGTTAAATAAAGGTAAAATTAAAAAATTAAAATTAAAATCATCCTTGAGATGTTTCTACAACTTGATTGGAGTCCACCTGTGGTAAATTCAATTGATTGGACATGATTTGGAAAGGCACACACCTGTCTATATAATGTCCCACAGTTGACAGTGATGTCAGAGCTAAAAACCAAGCCATGAGGTCGAAATAATTTTCTGTAGAGCTCTGCGACAGGATTGTGTTGAGGCACAGATCTGGGGAAGGGTACCAAAAAATGACTGCAGCATTGGTCCCCAAGAACATCATCCAGCATTCTGGCTCTTCCTCGAGCTGGCCACCTGGCCAAACTGAGCAATCGGGGGAGAAGAGCCTTGGTCAAAGGAGGTGACCAAGAACCCGATGGTCACTCTGACAGAGCTCCAGAGTTCCTGTGGAGATGGGAGAACCAGACTCTCAGACCATGAGAAACAAGATTCTCTGGTGTGATGAAACCAAGATTTTACTCTCAGGTCTGGAGGAAATCTGGCAGCATCCATACAGTGAAGCATGGTGGTGGCAGCATCATGCTGTGGGGATGTTTTTCAGCAGCAGGGACTGGGAGACTAGTCAGTATCAAGGGAAAAATGAACCGAGGGAAAGATGAATGGAGCAAAGTACAGAGAGATCCTTGATGAAAACCTACCCCAGAGCACTCAGTTCACCTTCCAACAGGACAACAACCTTAAAACACACAGCCAAGACAACGCAGGAGTGGCTTCGGGACATGTCTCTGAATGTCCTTGAGCAGCCCAGCCAGAGACCGTACTTGAACCCATTCGAACAACACTGGAGAGACCAGAAAATAGCTGTGCAGCGATGCTCCCCTTCCAACCTGACAGAGCTTGAGAGGATCTGCAGAGAAGAATGGGAGAAACTCCCCAAATACAATTGTGCCACGCTTGTAGCCAAGAAAACCCAAGAAAACTCGAGGCTATAATCGCTGCCAAAGATGCTTCAACAAAGTACAGCGTAAAGAGGTTGAATACTTATGTAAATGTGATATTTTTGTACTTTTTTTTTAATAAGTTTGGAAAAAATGTAATACTCCTGTTTTACTTTGTCATTATGAGGTATTGTGTGTAGATTGAAGAAGAAAAAAAACAATCAATTTTAGAATTAGGCTGTAATTGAACAATATCGAAAAAGTCCAGGGGTCTGAATACTTTCCGAATGCACTGAACAAAAAATATACAAAAGTCTTGGTGTAAAGTCTTGGTCCCATGTTTCATGAGCTGAAATTAAAGATCCCAGACATTTTATATAGGCACAAAAACCTAATTTCTCTCAATTTATTATTATTTGTTTTTACAAATTACATCCCTGTTAGTGAGCATTTCTCCTTTTTCACTGTAATCCATCCACCTGACATGTGCTGGGGATAATAAAAGGTCACACAATGCCACAGATGTCTTAAATTGTGCAATTAGCATGCCGACTGCAGGAATGTCCATCAGAGTCGTTGCCAGAGAATTGAATGTACCGTAAGCCGCCTCAAACTTTGTTTTCGAGAATTTGGCAGTACGTCCAACCGGCCTAACAACCACAGAACACGTGTAACCACACCAGCCCAGGACCTCCACATCCAGTTTCGTCACCTGCGGGACCATCTGAGACCAGTCAACCAGACGGCTGAGGAGTATTTCTGTCTGTAATTAAAGGCCTTTTAGTGAGGAAAAAATAATTCTGATTGGCTGGGCCTAGCTCCCCAGTGGGTGGGTCTGGCATGCAAGTGCGTGGGGCTGCACCCATGTCCAGTCATGTGAAATTCATAGATTAGGACCAAATGTATTTATTTGAATCAACTGATTTCCTTAGATGAACTCTAACTCAGTAACATCTTTGAAATCCTTGCATGTTGCATTCATATTTTTGTTCAGTAGATCCTAAGGGCACCTTCTACCCAGAGCGAGGAGCTGTCCTGCCACCCAGGCAGTCTGGGTAAAACACCATCATCCGGGTTCATTCCACTTTGAGAGGAGCAGAGTGAAGTCGCTCAGGATTAATGCCAACGCCGGCACCTAACGCTCTGAGTAATTACGCTCTTCAATGGTCGGTGAAAAGTGCTCTTCACTCACTCACTTATTAATTAATTAACTTTCCCACGGTAATTAAGAACGGTCTTTTGTTTATATGATGACTCTGCTGCCTCTGGTTTACTAGCGAAAATAAATTTGTCATCTTCGTGGTCTGTTTGAGCTGCTTTCCCATGGCAATTCCTTGCATCAAGACTAGGCCTACATTAAGCACGTATTAAGACTCATTGTTCTCCTTAACTACCTACCAGACTGGCTTGTAATGGGATGTCTGTATTTGAATGGCTATGAAGTGTGTGTGTGTGTGTCATGTGTGATTATCTGATCTACGTCACTACCAAACAAACTCCGATTGGGAAGCGTGTGTGCAGTGTGCACCTGCAATCGTGTGCGTGTTTCTTTTGATTAACACAATTGGCTGTAACTCCACAAACAATTACCCCGGAACAACATCAGTATAACTGCTAAACAAAGTTTGTGAGGAGTAGCATGCCCCATACTAAACTAAGGCCCTCCCTAAATAAATTCCATCTGACCAGCAAGGGTTGTGTCCCAAATTACACCACATTCCCTACATAAGTGCACTACTTTTCACGAGAGACTAGAGAATAGGGTGCCATTTGGGATGCGACCGGGGGCCTCTTGTCGTATGGAGCATTAAAGTGCCTGCTGAATGGGACAGGCCATCTCTCTTTATACGAGGCAGCTAGTTAGACTAAACCTATTACAGCTCCTGTGGCAGGAGTCCACTATCCACCACCTTAGTCCAATTTGATTTGGCTGCCCCCCCCCCTTACTGCCTAACTGTGAACAGAATACACACACACACACTCTCCATCCTTTCTCATTCTCTATCTTATTTGGGCCTACCTTAGTTTAGCAGTTGATTTCATTCCCGTATAGCTTCCAATTGGCTCCTTCACACCCCCCCCCCCTCCTCTCCCCTGTTCCCCAGGTTGTTGCCGTAAATGAGAATGTGTTCTCAGTCAACTTACCTGGTAAAATAACACAAATTATATCCCACGATCAACCTTGTTCTTTCTCTTCCACTCTCACTTCCTCTCTTGTATTGGGCCTGTATTTCTTTACCAATACATTTCATTAACTCCTATAAGACTGCACAATCTCAGCATACCATCTGTTCCTTTTACCTTTTCTCATTAGGCAATGGCGCAAACACCTGAGCTGTTAAAAACACTGTATGATGCTAAATTTTCCTTTCTAAACTATTTGCCCTCACACCAAAAGGAAGTATTACAATACAATTCTTTGTTCTTAAAATAGGTGACGAGAGGAGAGGGAGAGAAACACAGAGAGCGGATAACGGGAGAGAGAAGGATATTGAGCGAGAGGTAGACAGAAAACGGGCCAGCCAGTCACCCACCCAGACAGTCTTAACAGCACTATATTCCTCTCATGATCAACCTTCTCATAGTGCTCTCTGGCGTGAGGAACCCTGACACAGCAGATTGCCTTTCATGGCCGTCATTCATATCCTCGTCATCAGCAATTGCCACGTCGGCCCAGGCTACCACAGCTCCAAGGCAACTGGGGCGCCACGGCAACCCGGCTGTCCCCTCAGCCATTAACGAGGGGAGAGATTTACGAGAGGGAAGCGCTGATTAGCATATCAGACACGGAGAGAGCACAGGCTTAGACGGGAACACACACAAACACACACAGCCTGGAACACACTAGACCATTGGGCTGTATTGCACACACACACACACACACACACACACACACACACACACACACACACACACACACACACACACACACACACACACACACACACACACACACACACACACACACACACACGATCTCAATGCCACGCCAGACGTACACACACACTGACCATGAGGACACATACAGAGAAAAAGCAGAGCCTCAGATGATCTCAATGCCACGCCAGACGTACACACACACTGCCCATGAGGACACATACAGAGAAAAAGCAGAGCCTCAGATGCGCAAACACCATTGGGCTGTATTGCACACACACACACACACACACACACACACACACACACACACACACACACACACACACACACACTGACCACTGAGGACATTCAGTTCAAAGAGTTCCTTTAACTCAGTAGATTCTCTCTCTTGTCCTGTAGGCTAACTTTGTTTTCCCCTTAGATATGCCAGCTGCAGTCAAAATTGGCTATATTGTCATAATTTTTTATTTGTCCCGCCATCAAAACACGTTCCCCTTTTAATCGCATCTCTCTTTCACCTCCTTCCCCAGATAACTGCATTTGTTTACCTCTGTAAACAAAATGCACATCTGTGCACTATTCTGTGACCAGGTGAAAAAATCTTTCCAAGCCAAACCTTCATACCATAACCGCAAACTGCTACACACAGCCTTCATCGTTCCACCATAATAGCTAACGCCATAGTCAACATAGCTACTGAAACTAATGCATTTGTAAACACACTACAATCATGCAGTACAGTGTACAGCAAGCAGTTACACCGGCAGGCCCGGCAATAAATTAATAAAACCAAAAGCTTACCTTGCCTTGGAAGATTTCCAGTGTTGGATAGCCATAGCCAGCTAGCTAACATGGCATCCCTCTCTGTTTGCGCTGGGTGTTTGAGTAGGATAAAACTAGATCAAATATTTACGTTTTGGGCGACCTGACCAAGTTCACATAGAAATGTGTGTTATAGATCTGTCATTATCATTGAAAGCAAGTTTAGGTAGTGTTAGATCTGATCTATGTGCGCTAATTCTATGCTTCCCGTTCTTACATTTCGTTTTTGCATCTTTTACGTTCGGTTTTGTACCCCAGCTCCAAACAGTTGAAAATACAATATTTTTAGTTATGGAAAATATATTTCACAGCTGTTTAGATGGTACAATGATTCTTCACACTATACTTGCTTGTTTTGTCACAAACTGAAATGTTTTATATAGTGCTCCTTCCAATTGAAAGTGAAAAAAATACAACAAAATATAGCTAGCTCTCTCTCTCTCCCTCTCTTGCTTCTCCTTAATTTTTGAAGAAATTAAATTGTTCAAATCTATTCATCTACTGTATTGTCAACTACTCACCACATTTTGTGCACTGCAGTGCTAGCTAGCTGTAGCTTATGCTTCCAGTACTAGATTCATTCTCTGGTTCTTTGATTGGGTGGACAACCTGTCAGTTCATGCTGCAAGAGCTCTGACAGCCAACTTTCTGATTTTCTCAAATTTTGTATATGTTTGATACGGAATGTTATCCGATCTTTAGCCAAAACCTAATATTAGATAAAGGGAGTTTTTATACTTATTTCATTTGTTTAATTAACAAAATTAACAATTCCCCTGTGTGAAAAAGTAACTGCCCCCCTTATACTCAATTACTGGTTGTGCTGCCTTAAAAATGATAACTTTTTGAATGTTCCACAATTTAGATTTTTTTATGAAATTCACTGAGGATGGAACCCCCTTCCTCCTCTGAGGAGCCTTTACACAAATGATACTTGTATGCGTCTCTGTGACCTTGTGGGATAGGAGTAGAACAAAGGTGTTCAAAGGTGTTTAAATGTATGGTTGGGTGCAATACATGTTTCTGCAATACATGTTTCTGTCTCTCTCTTTCTGTGAAAGAGAGAGAGAGAGAGACCGATAGAGAGGTTGAGGAGTGTGTGTGTGTGTGTGTGTGTGTGTGTGTGTGTGTGTGGGTGTGAGACAGACTAAGTGTGTGCGCGTGCGTGCGCCCACATACACATTGTTGGATTCCATACTCACTGTACGGTGGTGGTGATGTGTAGCCGTCTGAGGCCTGCTGTGGGGAACTGGCGTGAGTTGATGTAGGAGACCTTGGCCATGGCTGTGTTGACACTCTCCAGGTCCTCTCCCTCCATCACCAACACAGACTGGGCCGGGTTAAAGTGAAACTGCACACACAGAGGAACACATGAATCAACTGATACAAGAGGGTAAGTGTCTGAGTGTTTCATGCACACAATACATGACCAAAAGTACTGTATGTGGACACCTGCTTGTCGAACATCTCAATCCAAAATCATGGGCATTAATATGGAGTTGGTCCACCCTTTGCTGCAATAACAAGCCTGCACTCTTCTGGGAAGGCTTTCCACTAGATGTTTGAATATTGCTGCGGGAACTTGCTTCCATTCAGCCACAAGAGCATTAGTCATGTCGAGCACTGATGTTAGGCAATTAGGCCTGGCTCACAGTCGGCATTCCACTTCATCCCAAAGGTGTAGATGGGGTTGAGGTCATGGTTCTGTGCAGGCCAGTCAGTCAAGTTCTTCAATACCGATCTTGACAAACCATTTCTGTATGGACCTCGCTTCGTGCACGGGGGCATTGTCATGCTGAAACAGGAAAGGGCCTTCCCCAAACTGTTGCCACAAAGCTGAAAGCACAGAATCGTCTAGAATGTCATTGTATGCTATAGCGTTAAGATTTCGCTAAGGGGCCTAGACCGAAGCATGAATAACAGCTCCAGACCAATTATTCCTCCTCCACCAAACTTTACAGTACGCAATATATATTCGGACAGGTAAGCGTTACCCTGGCATCTGCCAAACCCAGTTTGTCCGTTGGACTCACCGTTGGATGGTGAAGCGTGATTCATCACTCCAGAGAATGCGTTTCCACTGCTCCAATGGCGCCGAGCTTTACCCCCCTCCAGCCCACGCTTGGCGTTGCGCATGGTGATCTTAGGCTTGTGTGCAGCTGCTCGGCCATGGAAATCCATTTCATAAAGCTCCCGACGAACAGTTATTGTCCTGATGTTGCTTCCAGAGGCAGTTTGGAAGTCTTTAGTGAATGTTGCAAAGTGCTATGCACTTCAAGCACTCGGCGGTTCCGTTCTGTGAGCTCGTGTGATCACTTAGTCACGGTAACTAGGCTTCTCCAAGCTTTGATGCTGCTGATGGTCATTAGTAGCCTACCGAACGTGCGAACTGTCGGCTATTCAGCACTCTTGTCCCTCTAATCACTCTGATGTCAATGCTAATGTGATCAAAAATCTTATCAAACACTTCACGAGGGCCCATTGTCGTGGAAATTCAGTACTGAGAGAGACTTGGTCATTTCTTCAATCAATCATCTTTATTTAATATCGATTTAATTATTGCAATAATGAAACCGTCAGCCCAACAGTCTTGTTCTGACTGTTAGGCTGAGAGCCTACCCTTTACAGACAATGCAGATTTATATAGCTGATACCAAGATTGCTTAGTCAGTCATTTCTAACCTTCCCATAAGCCACCTTGGTTATCTACACAGGATGGTGTTTTACTTAGTTTCCCAGATACCAGAAAGATGAGACAATGAGGCATTGTTCTACTCCTATCCCAGTTACAACCACCCCGCATCCTGTCACTGGAATGCCAGCTGTAGATTTTATCACCAGGAAGCTAGAGTGGACGCCATAAAACTCAGCATTAGCAGGACAAAAGTATCTTAATGTTTAAGTAAATAATTGTTTCATATCCAACAAATAAGGTGAATTCATAATTTTTCTGTCACACCATGAGCTCTATAGGCTGTCACGTTGGCATGAAGGCTCGGGAGACAGATGCAGGAATGCGTAATAGTTTTTTACATTTAGTGTAAAGGCACGGGACGAAGACCAAACAAACACGTAACAAAAACACAGGTTTGAAACCCAAACAAAAGAGCGAGGAGTACCTTTAATAAATAACACACGCGCACAATGACTAACACGAGACCTGTAATCATCTGTGCAATCCACAAGTGCACGAAAGCCAAAACACACAGCACAGGTACTCACGCACCAACTAACAATAATCGACAGCACCATGGGGAACAAAGGGCACATATATACAAATACAACCAGTGGGAATAGGGGCCAGGTGTTCGCAATGAAGGTTCCAGAGGGATCTGTGACATTGGCTATGCAAATGCAGAGAAAACAGTTTTGATGGCCTCTAATAAAATCAGGAGGATCCCATCGGCTTTCTATAGGCTAGGCCTACTATATTTACTCATCAATTTCCAAGCTTCGCATCGCATCTAAAGTGGCCAAACAACTTCTTAAAATGAAGCACATGTATCTGCTTTATAACCGCTGTAGAGCCTAACTGGCATACATAAGCAGCGCGTGAAGTTTGAAGTTTGGGGAAGATCATTTTCCCCATAAAAATTAACCTTTATAAGAGAGCCAAGAGTGTGCAAAAGCTGTCATCGAGGCAAAACGGTGGCTACTTTGAAGAATCTCAAAAATGAAATATATTTTGATTTGTTTAACCCTTTTTTTGGTTACTACATGATTCCATATGTGTTATTTCATAGTTTTAATATCTTCCCTATTATTCTACAATGTAGAAAATAGTCAAATAAAACCCTTGAATGTGTAGGTGTGTCCAAACTTTTGACTGGTACTGTATAGTGTATCTGCGTGTGTTTGCCCCAGTGACTCACCTTGATATCCTTGCCCAGGCTCTCCAGTGAGTTGATGTCCAGTCCTTCCTTACAGGCCTGTAGACAGGAGATGACCTTCTGGGTCTCTATCTTGCCTGGCCGGATGGTCAGACCTGACAGACTTCCCCGGAAGTACTGGGTGAACCGCGGGTTGGACACCTCACCACCTTGGGAGGACAAGAAGAAGGTTTTTTTTGTTCAGTTCAAAGGTGCAATATTGTACAGTCAAGTGGTGGACAATGACAATGATTGTCTTCTCCTTAATCTGTTCTGAAAGCACAGTGCAATGAAAGCATTATGGAGCATGCCTCTATTATAATAGTAGGAACATGCTTTGGTCATTCTTAATTTTACAGTATTTTACTTTATTTACTTAGTTGAAGCTAGAAATAACACTAGTAAAAGAGATTAACCTATATAACTTACCTTTCAACAAGACTAAGCTATTTAAACAATGGCTAACACAGTTACCTGTCATGTCTTGTTATGTCTGTTCCTGTCCTTTCTCTTCATTCTCTCTCTCTGCTGGTCTTTTTAGGTTACCTTCTCTGTCTCTCATCCTTCAGCTGTTCTACATTTCCCCTAACTAGCTCATTCTCTCTTTCCCCACCTGTTCTCTCTTCCCCCTCTGATTAGGTCTCTATTTCTTTCTCTGTTCCTGCTACTTTCAGTGTCTGATTCTTGTTTGTGTTTTTTGATGCCAGAAGCAAGCTGTCGTCTCGTTTGCTTCCACCTTGTCCTGTCCTGTCGGAGTCTGCCTGGCAGGAGTATCCTGCACTATACTAACGTTCTTTTGTTCCGCTGACAACGTTGGAAGAGGATTTATGCCATTCCTGTATTTTCATTAAAGAACTCTGTTTTCTGTTAAAACCGCTTTTGGGTCTTCACTCAAGTTCATAACAGTTACCTTTGTTTTTGCGTCACTTCCGAGTAGGCCGAAACATCAAGTAAATACCAACTGAAACAGGACTGTGAAATAAAGACAGTAGCGTGACTATGGAAATGATAGCCCGTTTTGTTTATCAGCTTCCATCTGCTCTCCCCACTCTTTTAAAAAAACGACTTTCAAAACAACAAAATAAAATGTCCAATCTGAGGTAGATTTGGGCTCAGAGCAGAGGGACACTAGCGTTGTCTTTTTTTAGGCAAGTGTGTGTTTTTCTTCTTTGATTCACTGGCAGATGGTGCTAGCAGTTTGCTAGTCGTTAACGGTCCCCGAGCCGTGTCTCTTGCTGACATACTCAAGTGTTCTCGCCGCCGCCTGCACCAGCCTGATTTTTTAAAATTATTTTATATTTTCCCAGACAGATGTTATCAATTAAGTGTTGTGGCACCGAAGCACAGAGCGAGAGTGTGTGTTTTCGGGCTTATTTCGGTCTCGTCCCCCCCAAAGAGGAGAATTTGAAGAAGAAGACATTCAGCAGTTAGGCTTCAGTGCTAACATATGCTATTTTTACACACCTGGCTGCATAATATGTACACCTGCAGTAAGAAAGATAGCAATTAAGTTGAAATGGATTGTTTGAACAAGTTGTATTAGGAAATTAGAGAAGGTTCAGGATTTTGTTTATGGTTTAGAAGAGGCTTTTATCGCAGTAGGCCTGAGGCCAGCCAGAGTCTGTCTGCCCTAAACTTCCCCAGTAGTGACATTGCACAGAGAAACTGCTTGTCTTACTCCCCATAAGAAGAGCACCATTCAGAGCAATCTCAATAAACGGTTTCCTCACGAAAATGGACAAAGCAAACCATATTCTGCTGTTCTCGTCACAAGTCACACGTCTTGTTTTGCTTAGGGCGCGCTAAGGTCAGGGCTGGTGCCTTTCATTCCTTGTGTCTCTTCATTACGTTGTTGATTGCGTGCAGGGTGGTTGGGGGGGGGATGAGAGAAAGGCAATCCTGTTCACTAATGGTCTGCAAAGTTATCAGTTGCAGCTTAGTGAAGCTTAGAGCAGCTTCATTGGGATGTAATAACCAGAGAACTTGTACTCCATTCAGGCTGGCTTAATCCCTTCTTCAGGGCTTTCTCACACAATCACAGATTCATGGAAAGAGAGAGTGAAAAGAGGGGAAAAAAGAGAACTGCAACCAGGAGCCAGATGAAAATAAATTCAGACGACACCGAAATGCCGCTGACGTTGGACCTCGAGCGTGGCTCATGGGATTCAGCTGTATCCATCTGTCCCCCAGCTGACACATTTATATAATTATTATTTTGATCATAAAAAGCGATGTTAAGTAGTGTTTCTTCATTCAAATAGATTCATTAGTACCCTCTTTTCAAGCGGCTGGAATTGACAGCCTTGTGTTTCCTGTTTGTTGTCTCCAAGCTTGAGCCTCTCTCTCTCTCTCTCTCTCTCTCTCCTGTGTCTCAGTGTCTCTCTGCGTCTGTCTGTGCTCCTGCTGCAAGCTCTCTTAGTCTTAAGTTGGGGAGTGTTTAATCACTGTCTTGGACTGGATAAGGGAAACTGACTCATCCCTATGGTAACAGGCAAGGCATTCTGAAACAAAAAACACTACGTGACTACCTAATGTCCTGGTCAATTGCTAATGTCCTGGTCAATTGAAACCAAATAAACAGTTGTTCCTGGGATACGGAAAACCACATTATTCTTGGTCTGTGAGGAAACATGTCCAAATCAAAGGAAAATGATGTGACTCCTCCCTCCCTGCTCCTCCCCTCCCCTTATTTTACAGTAAAAAATTCTATAGGTACGCTGTGCATATTAGGACAGCCTCAGAGTCACAGAGTCGGTACGGACACCGGACCCTATACAGAAGTCTATAATGACCTTGCCAGCAGGCACCCACTGTCAGCTGGGTGTCAATTGATGAGGGATGGATGGGCCAATCGTCGGTCACCAGGTAGGGTTCGTAGGTTACGCCATCTACGAAGAGAATCACGGCAGGGAACTCCACATTGATCACGTAGTAGTGCCACTCCTTGTCACAGATCTGTAAGACATAGGGACATGCTGTTAGCATTGAGTTAAACCAATGAGCTGTGTAGCTCTGGGTTTGTTGAGAAGTTAATTAAGCACAGTATTTGTATTTATTATGGATTCCCATTAGCTGCAGGCAGGGCAGCAGCTACTCTTCCTGGGGTCCAGCAAAATGAAGGCAGTTATACAATTTAAAAAAACATACAATACATTCACAACAGATTTCACAACACATTAAGTGTGTGCCCTCAGGCCACTACTCTACTACCACATATCTACAACACAAAATCCATGTGTATGTGTGTATTTAGTGCATATAGTATTGTGTGTGTCTCTTCACAGTCCCTGCTGTTCCATAAGGTGTATTTTTATCTTTAAAAAAACAACAACATCTAATGTATGGCTTACATGAGCCGCCGTGCTGCCCTGTTCTGAGCCAATTGCAATTTTCCTAACTCCGACTGAACAGTAGTCCAGGTGTGTCAAAACTAGGGCCTGACGGGCCTGCCTTGTTGATAGAGCTGTGATGAAGGCAGAGCAGCCCTGTATTCTGTACAGCTAATATTGTATCAATATGTTTTGATGATGACAGTTTTACAATCCAGGGTTTACATCAAGCAGTTTAGTCACCTCAACTTGCTCACGTTCCACATGATTCATTACAAGATTTAGTTGAGGTTTAGGGTTTAGGTGAATGATTTGAAATATTTTAGGACTATCTTATTCCTTGCCACCCATTCTGAAACTGACTGCAGCTCTTTGATAAGTGTTGCGGTGATTTTAGTCGCTGTAGTAGCTAAAGTGTACAGTGTTGAGTCATCCACATACATAGACACACTAGCTTTGCCCTTACTATTATTAGGTAGTGAAATTACTTTTCCTTCCCTCCAGGCCTGAGGGCACACACTTTCTACTAGGCTTAAATTGAAGATACGGCAATTATTAGTGGCAATATCGTCTGCTATTATCCTCAGTAATTTTCCATCCAAGTTGTCAGACCCTGGTGGCTTGTCGTTGTTGATGGACAAAACTGTTGTTTTTTTAAACTCGTCCGCACTCACTTTACGGAATTCAAAATTACAATGCTTGTCACTTGCCAAAATGTCTAAAAACCTGTTTTTGCTTTGTCATAATGGGGTACTATGTGTAGATTGATGAGGGGAAAAAACAATTTGATCAATTTGAGATTTATTGCTACCACTGTATTATCAAAGGTATTATCTAAGTGAGTTTATCTAAGTGAATGTCATCTGTTACTAGCAAATTAATGATTTCATGAACCTTGTTTCTTAAGATACATATGTTAACATAGCTGTTTTTAGCACTTTTCTGGGATGCTTGATTGTTTTCATTGCTTACCGGGAAGCTTAGTGGAGGTAGACATGCTCATGTTATTTATGTTAGTGCAGGGTGAGCTGCACACAGTGGACTTCCTACTAGGGCACACACCGCCTCAGTGCTAACAGTATAACTCTGGTCCATAGGCACATGATTACTGCATACAATAGCTGTGGGATCAGCAGAGGCATTTTGGGCAGTAAGAGGGACATACATTAGGTTACTAACATTGTGTCATCTAACGCCCCTGGTGTAATGTACTTTTGCTGAAGCATTATGACAACTCAGTGACACAATGGTAGAGATTAACTGAGCTGGGCTTGGGTCACTGATAAGTCATTGTCTCAACGCAGCCTTATAATGAAGTGAAAGGATCCAGGAACACAATTGATTTGGGTGGATGTTTTACTAGAAGTAGCTGTAAAACAGGGTGAAAATTACCCAGAGACAGGGAAGCCATTTTAAAGGGGAACATCACCCACTGATTTGGCCCGATTTTTGGGGGGCTTGTGTGAATGTGATTATCATTGGAATCAATAAGATATAATACTGTAACAAACCAGCCCACAGACATGGTGCAAGCACTTCAAAGTTGGCCACTTCTATGGGGACTGTGGTTAGTGCACTTGCCTTGGGAACTGATGTTTGTGAGTCCTTAGGTCAGCCCCAAAAATTCATCGCAATATCATAATAATGCACCTGGGTGTCACACTTTACTGTCTTTCATATTGCTGTGGACAATATTTCATGAATTAACTACTTATTTGCGGTTATCATGAAGCCCAAATCCAATAACGCTTGTTTGGCAGTCTCCCTCCCACCCTCGGTAATGAAAAACACATTAAACTTCATTCAGATTCATCCCGCTCCCCTCTTGATCATTTGTTGTCTGTTTCGGGGTAATTAATTAAGTTTAACTTTAATGAGTTGCTCATTAAGAGAACATCGATTTACGAGCGTTGAGTCAGGGGACCGTCACAAAACTTTGTCATCAAGCCTAAAACACTTGCTCACCTTTGGTGGTTCAGTCTCCCCAGAAGCAGAATCAAAGCCTGTCAAATCCAGCCCAGCAGTCAGTCAAGGGCCAGCCAATCGAAAGGAAATTGACCCAGCTCAGCTCTGCCCCCCCCCCGGTGAGTTTCTAGTGCTGAGACAGTTCCAGGGAGAAGTTGGCCTATATCGCTGATCTTGGATCAGCTTTCAACTCTCCAACTGGGAGTCGTAACTGTCAGGGGGTACATCGCAAAACTGACCTTGGATTAGAGGTTAAAGAGAGATTGAGTCTTACATGGCTGACCTCTATTGTGGAGGGAGATAACTGTCAAATAGCAGTAGTACAGTACTATATGATTGGAAATGTCTAGTAGTTCAGACCGCTCTGGATAGAAGCCCCCAAGCACAAAGCTAGGATCAACCCATTATCATTAGGAAGTACAACACAGCCATTGCCTTAGATCAGAAGTTGAGGGGTAACTTCATTCTATTATATGAACTATATATATATATATATATATATATATGGAGGGAGATTGCTGTCAAACAGTCTAACAGTGTGTTTGTAGATGTCTCCCTAGTGCTCTGAGGGGTTTATCATTCAAGTAATGCACTCTCATGCTGCTACTGATTACCAGTGAGCCATGAACAACCTCTCCCCTCAGTGCACAACGGAGGCAGGAAGGGCTAACTCCTTCCCTGATGCCTCGCACACTCAGGAAGCCTTTCATGCTCACAAACTTGAGGCATCATTTTAAATGTTTTTTGTTGTTGTATTTTTTTAACCAGGTTGAGTAATACCGTACGAGTTTCCTCGCTGACGTTAAACAATGATACACTATCCACGTGGCCACAGGTGGGCTCGTATGTCTACATACAGATGTCGGCCCTGAACTTGATCACTCTTTAATCGCAGAGAATTTTTCTGCTGCATCAGGAAATTCTAATGAGCTTCGTGATTTAGATAAATTCCCTGAAAATGAGCAGTTATTTCTTCTCTCCATGTGGGAGCAGTCGAGTCATTGGGATCAGGACTTGCTATCAAAATCATTTTCTCTCTCGCTCAAACGCTAGGACTAGGTCCTATTACTGCAACATTCAAATGTTCAAAGATCTATCTGGAATGCAGCCATACACATCAACACTTAAACTGTGGCCTATGAACATTAATTTTCTATAATAATCAGATGTAAAGACAAGATGAAAAGGACAATGCGAGGTAGAAAACCACGCAAAAAAACACTGCCCCATGATTTGTTTTGATCTATGTTGTTATTTATTTTCAAATATTTCCTCATACGTTATGCATAGATTGAATGATTGAATGATTCTTTCATTCATTCATATTAGAAAGGACAATAGGTTAAACCCTCGTGAGCTGAGAAAATCATTGAAGATTATTTTTTTTTAATTATACGGTAACAAGGTTGAAATTAGAGTAACAGGATAGCGCAAAGGAACAGGGTTGAACAGATTACATTACATTTGATTGTAGATCATGACATAAATGTGACAAATAAATACCCAGGACCACAGGAATGTTGTGTAATAATATTTTATATATCTCTTCGAAAAAGGATCAACAGGATGAGTAGGAATAAATATTTTTTTTAAAGACCTCAAACTGGATCTGATCAAATATTCAATGGACAAACAAAAACAATTGTCATATCACAGTAGGCCGACAACCTGGCATTAAAATGAATGAGCATATCAAAAAGAGTCATGAACTGATGCAATATTTTAGAAAGCTGATGTTATAATGTTCAGATTTAATTTTAGTGGCTGACCAGAGTATCCCATACCTCACTTGCGATGCCCATGTGGCGTGAGGTAACGTTCTCTGGGGGAGGAATGAGGGTCAGCACATCCTCAAAGGGATACCAAAGCAGATCGTCCCTCAACGGCCAGGAAAAAAACCCGGTTTACTCCAACTCTATGCATACATTTCACCTGGCAGTGGGTCTTACTCACCTCTTGGATGATCCCTGGGTAGATTGCGTGGTCGTACACCAGGGCAAACCATTTCCCCACAATCTCTGGACTGTGTCACTGCACTTCTTCTGGAGTGCTGTGTATGGGGTCGTCTGTGTGGTCGTAGCTAGCTAGATAGCGGTGGTGCGCGCTAAATAGTGTTTTAATCGGTGACGTCACTTGCTCTGAGACCTTAAAGCGGCATTTGTGGAGCGATGGGTAACGATGCTTCGTGTGTGCAGAGGGTCCCTGGTTCGCGCCCGATATGGGCGAGGGGACGGTCTACAGTTATACAGAGACCATTGCTAAAAACAAATGGATGGTTGTCACACGTCAGGGCATCTCTCTTGGATTTCCCTCAGGATGGGCTCCAGGTGTTGCCATATGGCAGGTGGTCCCTTCAATCTGGATGCCGACACAGTGCAGGAGGAGGTAGGGGCAGATAAAGTAAACCCCAGTGTGCAAAGTGGCCGGATGGTGTGATGCACCAAAATGGACAGCTTGTACTTGAGCGCTGTACTTGAGCGCTGTACAGCCGTAGCTCTCAGCGAAGTCAATATGGACTGCACATTCATTTGCAGGGAGGTTTAGCTTCAGGGCCCGTGAGAAAGCATATGATGTTATGGAGATGGCGCCTGGACTTCTGGAGCAAAAATGTTAAAAAGCTCTTCTGGGCATTCAAATAATTTTTTTCAAAGTGTTCTTTGAGGCTGCTCCAGGATCATTTTTGTGTTCTTTGTCCACAGTGCGTCTCCTACCTTCAGTGGGCCAATCTGTGGCTCTGTGGCGTCTTTTGAGTGTTTAGATATTAATTGCTGCATTGCTCACATTCCCCATACATACATTGCTTGCTTGTCAAACGTGATGGCATGTGTCAGGCTCTCCAAATTGGATTAGGTAGATGATGTACATCTGGTGTACCTTTTTTGACAATAATGCCTAGATCTTGATGTTGTTTGCACATGCATGTGTCACGATCTGCCAATGTTAGATGCACAACCCAGTAGGGGCAGTGTGAAGAACAGTGAGTATGATAAACGGAGATTGGTATGCTCATCCAGGAACTTCAAAATGCGGGTTCTTCATTGAATCCACCACTAATCTTTTCAGCATTTTCATTCTGTCACAGTTTGCTTCCCCCCCCAGTTGTGATCCTGCTGACATCGTCGCGTAAAAATAATCACCGTTGATCTTAGCGTGGCAGCAATCCCCTCGTGCTTCTTCCTCTGGTACCTGTAGACGTTTTAATTTGCCAGTTTTGTCCACCTCCTCCTTGAAAATCCAAAAACCTCCTCTTCCAACCTCTGCAACCTGTACTTCTTCAGGATTTTGCTGGTGACTATTCCTGCAATGACTTGTCCGTCACCCTCTCCCTTTTTGAATGCGTGTACTTGTTGCGTAATTTCTCAGCTACTGCTGTATAAAACAACAGGGTTCTCCTTAGGGATGTGCCCGAGATTTGCCGAACCAACTTGTCGGATCCAGGTTGAGAGCTGACTGGATATTCTGGTCTGACTGGAGGATCAGGTCTGACTGGATATTCTGGTCTGACTGGAGGATCAGGTCTGACTGGATATTCTGGGCTGACTAGAGGATCAGGTCTGACTGGATATTCTGGGCTGACGTGAGGATCAGGGCTGACTGAATATTCTGGGCTGACTAGAGGATCAGGGCTGACTGGAGGATCAGGGCTGACTGGAGGGGTGTTTAATCCTTCATGTACCTTATGAGCCTCTCTCCACTTTTTTCACGGGGCACAAGTGCTCTAACACCGCAGTCTTTTTGCATTTTCTTCTTTCCCGTTTCTACGTCTTTCTTCCACTTCTCTTTCTCCTTTTCTAAGTCCTGCTGTCTCCTCTGTTCATCAGCATGTTACTTGAATTATAGTAACAGGGTTTCAAGTGACAGGGTTGTAAATCAATGCTAATGTTAGCTTTTTCTCAGGAATAGATGCTAGCTGTGAAATGTAGTGTTACGTCAAGGACAAACTTAGTTATATAAATAAAACCAGAAAACGTTGAAATTAACTTGTCTTATTCTGATAATGAGTAACAGGTTTGTGTTGATTAGAGTGACACTCAATCAAGGCGGAAAAGGTTGGAAAAATAGAACAGAGGACTTACCCATGGTGTTAGCAAATGGCTTGATGATGTAATTTCCTCTGTATCATGTGACTCACTGTTTTTTCCTTTCCTCTGCCAGGCTAAATAGGTTTCGGTAACAGGACTGAGTGCATGTTGTGGGACACAACTTCAGTGCATAATTAATATCATTTAAAATACATTGATGATTAAACAAATTGTTTTGACACTTACAAGAGACATATATCAACAAAATCATACCAAAAAAAGTAGATTTAAAACTTATTTGAACTGTTATATTTGATGTGCAAGTTGGTCATCAAGAAGGTGGGACAAGAAAGAAAAGACATTTTACGGGGTGCTCAAGAGCCATTTGGTATTTTAAATCATTTTGGAACTACTTTTGTTCTACAACTGTATTTACATTTTGTCTCAGGACAAGTATAATTTACACAAGTGCATATTTTAGTCATTTGGGCATGGATTATTTGAAATTTCATGGGTGGGACAGAAAATGTCCTCCAATTCTGGAATGACCCTTATATTCTGTACAGGCAAATGATGTGTGCATAATTTCAAAAGCAGCTGATTTTATCTTTCATTTCGGGGCAGAGTAAGTAGCCCAACTCCAACCCTGTTCCTGGAGAGCTACCCTCCTGTAGGTTTTCACTCTAACCCCAGTTGTGACTAACTTGACTAACTTGTCAACTAGCTTGTCAACTAGCTAATTATTAGATTCAGGTGTGCTAGATTAGGGTTGTAGCGAAAACCTACAGGAACAGGGTTGGAGAGCCCTGCTATACAGGTTTCATACAGTCAAATTCAAGTACTTTCAAGGACTTTTTCCAGCAATTAATTGTAATTTGTAAGGACCTATATTTTATATTTATTTGTTGTAATAGCTTATAGACAAAAAGTAAGCATTACCACTTGCATTTTTTAATAGGCCTACCCATTGGCATTATGCATTAACATTCACATTATTTTTACATTCTAAAATATGTCTGAATAATATGGGCATTGCCTGACTAAATAGACAGCATGCTTCCCAACACAAACACACTAATGTAGTCTGTCCATGTGGTAGCTAGTCAGTCTCGCCATTTGAGATGTTGAAGAATGAGCGAGGGTTATTGTATCATGTTTTAAAATGAGAAAGCAACCAAAAACGGTGTTCCCTTTCTAATGGAACACTTTGTATAGATGCGGTAAAGAGGCTAATGGAACTTGACGAAAACAACGGAAAAGCCATGGAAAATATCCCGGATCTCCTCATTGCACCCCAGCAAAATTAGCATACATTTAGGCTATTGTTTTATGTGTATTTCACACTAGGTTGAGGTAAAAATCTGAGTATAATGCTTGTATGGATGTCGACCCCAATACTGTACATGTTCAAGTCATCGTCGCCAATCAACTGCATTACAGTTCAAAACGACTACCACCACTGATTTCTCTTTGCTAGCTATGCTACCAGCTTTTATGAACAGGAGTTAAACAGGAGTCTAAACCTAAAAAGGGACTACTTCCAAATGTTATGCAGCGAAAAAAGCCAATTCGGACATTAGTAACCACATTGTGGGCCCGATACAATACATCAATCATGACGGATTTGACAAATATCCGCATGGTTAGATCAGATTGGTTGAGAATGTGCGCCAATCTGTCTTCCATTGACCTATGGAAAACCAAATTAAAGCCAAAATTCAATGTCTAGCTCATAATAAACACAACAGACTATTTCAACACCCATCAGTTGAAACGATGGGAAACAAACGAAAGCGGCTACATCTCTCATAAAAAATGATCAGAAATTAAATCACAGAATAATTATATTGGAGCGGTAGAACTTTTAAAATCGGCGCCCATAACTTCAATTACTTTTCAAGGATCAAATATCCTGATTTTCAATTAAGATCCAACATCTGTGGAGATGCCTTCATGTTCACGGACGCACACACACAAACAAGTGTCGCTGTCACGCTGTGTAACTGACTGGTGTCTCCTGGGAACCACCATCCTCAGTAGCTCCTCTCTGTGACTACTCTCTCCAGGGAGATACCACGCCACTCCTCACTGCACACACCCTCTTCTGAGCTCCCTCAGAATATTACCGTCTCTCTACCGGCCTTTGCATGCCTCTCTATAGGACAGGTTCACCAAGCAATTGGCACTAGGTGCAAAGTTTGTCAGGCGTCAACACCAAACAGAAAGGTAAAGGACGGAACACTATTCATTTACATTCCCTCTTATCTTGGCCCTTATTTAGACTTTTTGTTATGGACTCTTTAGTTCATATCCTATATGAAAAACGGATGTGTCTGGAGAAAAACAAATCTGGCCCTAAGTGTCACAGTATTCTGACTTGCCGGATGAAATAAAGGTAAAATAAAAAAAATCTCAGAGACTCGGTTACATGTACTGATGGTGGTCCTTGTTGGAATGACTTGTCGATGTACAGATCCTTCCCTTGATAACTCTGTAAACGAAAGCATCTCCGATACACGGACTGAGAACTCAAAAGCTAGGATATTATCCATAGGACAACAACAAAGTCAGAATATGTAATCACCTCATCACTTCATGTCTGTGATCCATGCTCGACTTAACTAAACCGACAGAATAAGATGCCACTTTCTTTTAGCTGATGTTACATGAGTGAGGTGTACAAGCGCCACGCACGCACACACACTGTAATGAATCCTCAGGGAGAAAAAGGTGTAGATTCACACGCAGTGTGAATGCGTGGCAGGTGTTTATTTTGCCTTCACAGAAGGCAGGAATCGTGGACACAGGCAAACAGGCAGGTGAATCAAAACTAGGACTGAAAGGCTATAACTGGTTCTCACAAACGAGCTAGGAAAAGGATTAGTAGAGTCCAAACGAACAATACCTCACAAAGGCAAAAACAGAATGAACTGAACTAAATAAGGAGCTGATGAGACCAGGTGAGTAACTAACACAGGTGAAATCAATGAACAAAAATTAAAGACGGGGCTACGTTCAAGAACACAACAAAACAGAACACAAGGTTGACTAAGAAAATAAATACAGAACCTTACACAGGCACGTAGGGTAGACACTGTATAAGTATCAATACAGACATAGAGACATTTGACATCTGTTTTCTCTCCAGCTCTGGTTTCACTGTTAATCTGTCTGGTGTCACCATATTGCATCTTGACCTTCAGCGCTAACAAAAGACAAGCGTGAAAATAAAGAGCAGGTTGCAGTGGAAATCATTGTCTGCCTCAACACCATTAAGTTTTATCGGAAAGCTGTTTTCACTCATCAGGCATATATTGGGTTGTGTCCCATTGAAAACAATAGAACATTGTGCTGTGCCACCATAGAGTATGGACTGTTAAAGAATCATGACAAATCAGAATGTCCGTTCTACCCATTCAGCCCATTTTATTTCCGACACACTGGCGGAAAGGGATTGTCGTCTTAAACGACACACCCACTTCCTGTGAAAGCTGAATTTCTGGAAGAATACGACACTGGACTCTGACACAATAGAGGAGGGAGAAGAGGATGAAATTAGGTGACAGCTCTCCCGCTTCCCTTTCCCTGATAAGGAGTCTATGCTACATGGGCTCCATACACAGCGACACAGTCTACTGAAGCATGAGACTGTCGGAAGTGGCTGATGGTGTCGAGTAGAATTCAGGGGGCTAGGGCAGCCTCCACTGTCACACTCTCTACCGGGCCACTGTGTGTATGTGATAATAAAAACAAACATCATCATCTCATAAATGATCAGGTCTTCAAGGGGAGCGGAAAATGGAGTACAGTCTCTTAAGTAATTTCCTCTCCCTCCGGTATGGCGAATGATAGCGCATGGAGTGTAAAATACAAGATGGTGGACTGTCGTGTCAAATGATGGCATTCTAGAGTCCAATTTTCATTCCCGGTTGTTACATTTCTGTAGTGGCGTGCAGCAGGGAATGTGATATAAAAAAAATATGCGTTTTGGGGCAAAGGTACATTTGACTGGAATCGGATATCAGGTGATAGTGTACATTTTATTCTGGTGGCATGGGGCTTCCATACAGCTCAACAGGACTATAAAGATCTGACACATTCAATTATTACAGCTGTAATTGTGAGCCACTGACTTGAGGGAACAGGAGCCAAACAGGACTGAACACTTGATCATACATGTATTGTACATCAAACGTGCATTAAACATGGAATAATATTCACTAAAGTAGCTCGCCTCACAATGTGTAAAGTACAATATCCTGTCAAAAGGATATATCCTGTCAACACAAACATATTCATTCTTGTTGCATTGAGTGTCCATGTGATGCTTGCGATATATCCTTTCCCAAAGATACACAAAACACGTTACTCATACAGTATTAGACCGAGCCAGGATATGTCCAGAGGCATCTCTCCCGATCTTTCTCCACTGGGCCAGTTAATATGGTAGTTCACATCCTCAGCACACACTATTGAACTACATCAGTGTGGGAAGCAGTAGCATTAACATTTCACTGCAGAGCCATTAGTATGTCAATAATCGCAGCCGGCACTCTGAGGCATTCCTTAGGGGTGTGTGCATACGTCTGTGTGCACCTGCGAGTGTGTGTGCGTGTACATGCATATGTCTGTGTGTGTGTGTGTGTGTGTGCGTGCGTACGTGTGTGTCCCTGGCACCACAATGGTGGAACCAGCTTCCCCCTGAAGCTAGGACAGCAGAGTCTCTGTACATTTACCAAAAACATCTAAGCTCCTACGTGTGTAAGAAATATAGAGATTGTGTACTTGTGTTTGTAAGTAATAACATACTGTAACAGTGGACTCAGAAAGTATTCAGACCCCTTGGCTTTTTCCACATTTTGTTACGTTACAGCCTGACTCTAAAATGGATTAAATACATTTTATTTCATCATCATTATACACACAATTATTCCCAATAACGTTAAAACAGAAAACAGGTTTTTAGAATTGTTTGCAAATGTATTACAAATATAAAACAGAAATACCTTATTTACATACGTATTCAGACCCTTTGCTATGAGACTTGAAATTGAGCTCAGGTGCATCCTGTTTCCATTGATCATCCTTGAGATGTTTCTACAACTTGATTGGAGTCCACCTGTGGTAAATTCAATTGATTGCCACAGCAAAAACCAAGCCATGAGGTTGAGGGAATTGTCCGTAGTGCTCCGAGACAGGTTTGTGTCGCGGCACAGATCTGGGGAAGGGTACCAAAACATTTCTGCAGCATTGAAGGTCCCCAAGAACACAGTGGCCTCCATCATTCTTAAATGGAAGAAGTTTGGAACCACCAACACTCTTCCTATAGCTGGCCGCCCATCCAAACTGAGCAAACTAAGGAGCTCTGTCACTCTGACAGAGCTCCAGAGTTCCTCTGTGGAGATTTGAGAACATTCCAGAATGGCAACCATCTTTGCAGCACTCCACCAATCAGGACTTTATGGTAGAGTGGCCAGACGGTAGCCATTCCTCAGTGAAAGGCACATGACAGCCCGCTCGTAGTTTGCCAAAAGGCACCTCCAGGCCTCTCAGACCATGAGAAACAAGATTCTCTGGTCTGATGAAACCAAGATTGAACTCTTTGGCCTGAATGCCAAGCGTCACGTCTGGAGGAAACCAGTCATCAACTGGCAAATACCATCCCTACGGCAAAGCATTTGTGGCAGCATTATGCTGTGGGGATATTTTTCAGCGACAGGGAGACTAGTCAAGGTCGAGGGAAAGGTGCTCAGAGCAAAGTACAGAGAGATCCTTCATAAAAACCTGCTTCAGAGCGCTCAGGACCTCAGACCGGGGCGAAGGTTCATGACCCTAAGCACACAGCCAAGACACCGCAGGAGTGGATTCAGCTCCAAAGTGCAGGTGTTTCAGGCTAGCTCAGTGCTTTCTGTGTTGGTGGGACAGCCAGCGGAAAATACAGAGCGTAAGATAATCTTCTCTACTTGCGCCATGATTGCCTCAGTGTTCTGTCACTCATGGGGACACTAAGTCGCTGCAAAATATACAGGGAGAGCTAGGAAGTTCAAGCCCCTCGGGTGCTGCCATACATCATACAAGGCTCAAGGTCATTGGCCAAAGATAAAATGACATCAAATCACGTTATATCCACCGTAGCCTTGATTAGACAGACCATGTCAGCATCATACTTTCAAAATCTTAGCTAGCAAGCTAGACAAGCGGTCATCGTCATGAATCAAGTCGACAATCTACTGGCAGATCCTTTTCAATCCTTGTTATATGAATATAACTTGTAGATAAAACGTATCGGTGCTCATCAGCCATTGACATAAACATTACACAAGTTCAACAAATTCAACAATGAGTATTTTGGAAGGAATCAGTGGAGAGGGTGTGTGGTCCAATTATGGGTTTAAGGATCTCTTTTTCCAAGCTTAAAAGGATAAACATTCACATGCAACACCTTGGGCCAGAAAAGGTTGAATACATTGGCCATGCTGTCAATCCAGCATGACTTCTGACAAGTTCAAAACAACTGGCAAATCTCAGACTTCAGTGAGTTCAAGGCAACTGGGAACTGGGGGGAAAAAATGAGCTCTGACTGGGAAAATACGTTGTGAACAGTCAGCCAACTCGGAATTACAATTAGGGAACTCGGGCCTCTTTCAAGAGCGCCAACCTGAATATCACCGACATCATGATTTGACCTTGTTTTTTTCTCCAGGGTTCCCAGTTGTCTCGAAAGCACCATAAATCCAGAGAATGCCAGACTTTGATGATGAAGTTTGGCCACAAAAAAGGACCGCCGCGCCACCTTCCTGTTCAAGTGAGCACAGCACAACAAGGTGAGTCCAAAAATGCCTTGTATGCTGCTGCATAAATGTTGACTACGTCCGTCTTAGCTCGCTCATTAATGTCTTAATCGAGATGACGGATTGCCTCTTATTCGCTCATCGTTCCCTTATGCCATAGTTTGTGCATCTCAATTGTCAGAAATACTACTGACCTGTGTTTTGTCTTTGTATTGTGTTCTCTAATCACTAACTGAAAGACAGACGGATAATATAATACATAATAATATAATAATAATAATATGTCATTCAGCATACGCCTTTTCCCGAAAACGACTTACATTCATGTCTGCATACGAATGTTCTCAGGAATCGAATCCACTATCCTGGCATTGCAAGCTCTATGCTCTACCAACATAGCTCCAGAGGACCAGATGAACATCAGCAGACTAACTGACATACACACTTTTCACACAATCCTGTGCTGGTCCCTGTCTAACTGTGTAAGAGGCTATGTGTGGGAGGGAGACTGTACTATAGGGGTGTTCCTTCCCTCCCCTCCCCGGGCGCGACCCACTGTTGTACCCCTGCATTATTAATGCCAGCTCATTACAAAGCAGAGCAATGGCACAAAGGTGATTCAATTCTAGGCTGTGCAGACGTACAGAATGATGTTTCTCAATACACTACGGAGCCATGGTAGCACGAAACACTGTAGGTGGAGGAAGGAACTGTAAAGATGCATGTCTCGGTTACTAAAAGAGCTGACTAGAAAATATGACATGTACTGTACGTTTGATATGCAGGTAGGAGTTTATTTTCAGAGAAAGTCCCAGGTAAAGAATATACTTAGCTCATAGTTGGTGGACTTGTAAACTTGTGGACCAGACACTTTTTGCCCAAATGAGGTCCATTTTGGGGATTATTTTTGGCTCACGAGCACCTATTATTCCAGAAGTAAGATTTTGGTTGGTGAGAGCTAAGATATCCACTCAAAGAAATAATTGCCCCACTCCAAACACTACTACTTACTGACAAACTGATCGATTGATTTTAGAGGCTCTTTGATACAATTGTTTTTGGTGGAACCTTTGAAATGAAAGCTCTCTTATTTTCTCTCTCACACACACACACTCTCCTTTTCTCTGTCTCCCACTCTCTTCCCCCCTCTAACTCTATCTGCCTCCTCATTCCTTCCCTCTGTCTCTATCTCTCCCTCTCTCTCCCCTTCTCTTTCCATCTCCCCCTCTCTCTCTCCTCTCCCTCTCATTGGCAGATGAATGGAATTTGTCCCGTTAATGTGGAGATAGAGCTGTAGTCGGTCTGAATAATTTAGTATTCATGACTATTTCACAGCTTTAAGCAGCCCTTTCGGTGCAACAGAAATGGGCCTTTATCACTAAAAAGAGAGGGAGGAAGAGGAAGGAGAGAGTCACTATGTCTGCCAGCTGAAGACAGAGAGCTGAGAGGTTTTTCTCTTTTCTATACTCTCATTTAGTTGGATGTACTTGTCAGCGAGCTTGGAGAAGGTGACATCAAATACACCTTATTCCATGGCTTTGAAGAAACTGAAACTTCAAAAAGCACACAATATGGCTGGCCCTATTGAGTGGGAACTAAACTCTGTTGTAAGTTTTGTTATGTGTACTGTACACTCTTTGAAAAAAGGTGCTTTCTAGAACCTTAAAGGAAAACTCCACCCCAAAAATCGAATTTGGTATTTGTTTCATTAGTCCATTGTTGACATAGTCCCAACATGTTTTGCGTGTCAGCAATCACATTTTCAAGATATGTAACTTTCAAAATGGGTCTCCTGAGTGGCGCAGCGGTCTAAGGCACTGCATCTCAGTGCTAGAGGTGTCACTACAGACAGCCTGGTTCAAATCCAGGCTGTATCACAACTGGCCAAAATTGGGAGTCCCATAGGGCGGCACACAATTGGTCCGGGTTTGGCCGCCATTGTAAATAAGAATTTGTTCTTAACTGACTTGCCTGGTTAAATACATATATCTTTATAAATAAATACAGAAATCATCTGTATTTGCATGAAAGGGTCTGAAAAAGACAGATAAAAGTAATATACCGTTTTTGTTTTTTTTGTTTTTTTAAACGTTTATTTACCTAGGCAAGTCAGATAAAGAACAAATTCTTATTTTCAATGACTGCCTAGGAACAGTTACTCATGTTACTCATGAATTGCTCTCTTGTTAGTCAGAAAAACTAGAGTAGAAATGTAACAAATAGGCAGTAGAACCGACACTGGACATATAAAGCATTGCTCAATTGCAATGTTCACACCATTTTGTGTGTGTTTTTTTCGAGCTTTCCAACTCTTCCCCCTGGCTCGCCGCGATAGAGCGCCACACTTTTAAATGTCCCGTGGCTTACAAAAAGCTCAGTGTGCAACCAGGAATCAATTCAATTAGGCAGCCTTGTCCAGATAGGCTCTAAATCACACATTGAGTGGAACCGATTCCCTTCGATCCATTCTCTATCTACGCCAAACACACAGAGCACCGAGCCCAATCAATCTCATCCAAAACAATGCAGCCTCTAAACAGGGTGGGTGTGCGGAGGAAACCGCGACACCCAGCCTGGTAATTGTAAGCAGATAAGCACACAATGAATGTTGTATCGACAAGCGCTGACAGTCATTTTCTGTTACTGCCGCCCTGGCCTGCGATCAACAATAAATGGCACCGAGAGAGCCTCTCAGCATTACCCGATGTGATTGGTCGGATCAGGAGACACAGGAACAATCGTGACCCCCCCTTTCTCTGATGTGTCCTAAGATGATCGGGTATAGTCAAATGTATGCACCATTCATTCGGGACGCCAATTGATGTCTTGTCCTTCCAATGCAAACAAATATTTGGCCATCGACCTTGTGCGCCATCTCAAGAGATTAATATTTGCACACAGCTCCTAGTTTTTTTTATAGATTTCCTCCCTCTGTCTATGGGGCGACTGCTGAGAATACATAATAACTTATTTGTATGGGTTTAAATCAATGTCACCCCGCCAAGGCTCTTATTCTTGATCTTACTGGGCAGTGTTGATACAGTGTTAGGGCCTCATAACCATTCAAATAGGGCTGGGATAAAAGATGTCCCCACATGAAAAGAGGGTTTAAGGGGTTTGTTTTTGGCTGGGGCTTTGTGGCAGTTTGTGGTGTGGCTTTGTGGGGCAGTGTGTTAGTTTCTGTTCAGTAAGGACTAAAGGACAGGGTGCTGCTGGCCCTGTGGAGTGGAGTGTGTATTGAATAATAGACGCTTAGAGGGCAGTGATCAATCGCTAAGTCCATTAATGGGAGGGAGGGAGAGAGAGAGAGAGAGAGGAGATAAGTTTGTGTATGTGTGTGTACTACCACTCGTGTGTTTGCGTGTATGCCTGTCAGGTCTTGAACGCCCTCACTCTATTCCATCGATGCAGGAATAGAGGCACTCTTTCTTCCTTTAGCTCTCTCCCTCTCCCGCTCTGAGAAACTAATGGGGGAAGATTGCAAAATCAATAGTGCTAAATGGAGTTGCATCAGAAGCCATCTAGTGTCCTTTCAGGGTGCTGATGGAACATGGAGGGCAGAATTTAGCTTTCTGTCTTTCTTTGTTTCTTTCATTGTCTCCCCCTCTCTCTTTCTATATATATCCTTATTATCCACCTAAAAAGTCATCACAATAGCTTTACTCCTATTCCATGCCTCCATCTGTCCCTCCCTCTCTATCCTTATTATGCGTGCTCCCCCCCCCCCGAGGATCTGGCATATATTTCCTGTGTCTGAGGGGTGCAAAATCCACTTGTCACTTGAATCTCACTGGATTAATTGCTTTCATTTTACTCCGGTGATTCTTTCCCACTCTTGCTTGTGCCCCGTTAACGTAGCGACAGGCAGAAATGTTTGTAATGACCAGTCTGTAAATGGCCTCAATGGAATACATTGGCTTTCCATTGCATCTACAAGAACGCTTCGTCAGGGATCTAACACACTCGACAGGGACATCACAAGAAAGGGAAGGCAGGTGTTAATCTTTTGTGGAATTTCAAAAATATATATATGATTTAATGCAGTTTAAATGTTTACAAATTAGATGCGCTGAAATGAAAGCAACTTCCGTAAAGGAACACTCGGATTATAATGAATGATATTGTGTCTGCTCTCTGTAAAGTATGTACAGATTGGTGTAATCTAGAGCCAAGCATGATGATTTGAAATCGCACGGGTATCCTTCTCTTGACACACTTGTTGAATTATGCATGAAAACGTGACAACAAACAACATTGAATCATTAATGAGGCTGTCTAGACAGCGCAGGTGAGCACAGGTAGGCCTAGAAACAGAGTTGTTGGTGGTTGCAGCCCTGGCACTCCCCTTTATATGAATTTAGTGCAAAATCACCAAGTGTTTATATGCAAATGAGGGCACATTTCTTTATTTTATTTTAAAATATACCTGATATATACACAATGTACAGTATATATATATGAGTGCATATATATGAGTGCAAAAAGTGAAATGTTGAATGCCTGAATTCCAACCAAAATGCCTGAATTCTATTATTTGTGCTATAATTCCGTCAATATCGGATTAAAAAATGCTAAAGGTTTGGAGTGTCTTCACTCACTGTCCAACTGTTGCATTTATTAGAATCAATTTTTTTTTAAATACAAAAATAAACTTTCAACAATATAGAGTGCTGCTGCTACATTATTATCTACCTAAAGAGGGATTATTTTCTCTTCTCTTCTGTCTAATCAACAGTAAAAGGGTGTTAGACACACACACACACACACACACACACACACACACACACACACACACACACACACACACACACACACACACACACACACACACACACACACACACACACACACACTGAACTCTCATTTTACTGGATCAATGCCTTTGACCTAATGGGAGCTGACTGGGCTGATTGGCTCACAACCACACACACCCACATGCACACGCACACACAGACACTGTCATTGTGGCATCTAACACACTGCAGCAGCTACCCTTCAACCAGTAAGTACAGCCTGTCACTTTGTGGAACACTGGCCTGCAGTCAGTCTGTCACAGATATGGCCTTGACACTTATATAATGGTCTGCACTGATTCAGTAGTCTGCGCTGCCCTTATACAATAGTCTGCATCACAGTCACATTCAAAGTTATGGCTCTGTGTGAATTGTGAACATGACTAATACACATTAGACTGCAACACAGTACTGTATTATTAAATCAAATCAAATTGTATTAGTCACATGCGCAGCATACAACAGGTAGACCTTAACTTGAAATGATTACTTACGAGCCCCTAACTAACAATGCTGTTAAAAAAATACAGATAAGAATAAGAGATAAAAGTAACAAGTAATTAAAGAGCAGCAGTAAAAAACAATAGCGAGACAATATACAGGGGGGGTACCAATACAGAGTCAATGTGCGGGGGCACCGGTTAGTTGAGGTAGTATGTACATTACCTACCTATTACCTATGCATAGATGACAACAGAGAGTAGCAGTGGTGTAAGGGGGGAGGGGGGCACTGCAAATAGTCTGGGTAGACATTTGACTCGATGTTCAGGAGCCTTATGGCTTGGGGGGGTAGAAGCTGCTTAGAAGCCTCTTGGACCTAGACTTGGTGCTCCGGTACCGCCTGCCGTGAGTTAGCAGAGACCTTAGTCTATGACTAGGGTGACTGGAGTCTTTGACAATTTTTAGGGTCTTCCTCTGACACCGCCTGGTATAGAGGTCCTGGATGGCAGGAAACTTGGCCCCAGTGATGTACTGGGCCGTTTGCACTACCGATCTGTAGTGCCTTGCGGTCGGAGGCCAAGCAGTTGCCATACCAGGCAGTGATGCAACCAGGATGCTCTTGATGGTGCAGCTGTAGAACCTGTTGAAGATCTGAGGACCCATGCCAAATCTTTTCAGTCTCCTGAGGGGGAAAAGGTTTTGTCGTGCCCTGTCTTTGTGTGCTTTGATCATGTTAGTTTGTTGGTGATGTGGACACCAAGGAACTTGAATCTCTCAACCTACTCCACTGCAGCCCCATCAATGAGAATGGGGTTGTGCTCGGTCCTCTTTTTCCTATAGTCCACAATCATTTCCTTTGTCTAGATCACGTTGAGGGAGAGGTTGTTGTCCTGGCACCACACGGCCAGGTCTCTAACCTCCTCCCTATGGGCTGTCTCGTCATTGTCGGTGATCAGGCCTACCACTCTTGTGTCATTGGCAAATGTAATGATGGTGTTGGAGTCATGCCTGGCAGTGCAGTCATGAGTGAACAGGGAGTACAGGAGGGGACTGAGCATGCACCCCTGAGGGCCCCTGTGTTGAGGATCAGCGTGGCGGATGTGTTGTTACCTACCCTTACCACCTGGATGTGGCCTGTCACGATGTCCAGGATCCAGTTGCAGAGGGAGGTGTTTAGTCCCAGGGTCCTTAGCTTATTGATGAGCTTGGAGGGCACTATGGTGTTGAACGCTGAGCTGTAGTAAATGAATAGCATTCTCACATAGGTGTTCCTTTAGTCCAGGTGGGAAAGGGCAGTGTGGAGTGCAATAGAGATCGCATCATCTGTGGATCTATTGGGGCGGTATGCAAATTGGAGTGGATCTAGGGTTTCTGGGATGATTGTGTTGATGTGAGCCATGACCAGCCTTTCAAAGCACTTCATGGCTAAAGATGTGAGTGCTACAGGTCGGTAGTCGTTTAGGCAGTATACCTTAGTGTTCTTGGGCACAGGGACTATGGTCGTCTGCTTAAAACATTGGTATTACAGACTCTGACAGGGAGAGGTTGAAAATGTCAGTGAAGACACTTGCCAGTTGGTCAGCGCATGCTCACAGTACACGTCCTGTAATATGTCTGGCCCTGTGGCCTTGTTAATATTGACTTGTTTAGTCTTACTCACATCGGCTTCGGAGAGCGTGATCACACAGTCTCCGGAACAGCTGGTGCTCTCATGCATGTTTCAGTGTTATTTGCTTCGAGGCGAGCATAGAAGTAGTTTAGCTCGTCTGGTAGGCTCGAGTCACTGGGAAGCTCTCTGTTGTGCTTCCCCTTGTAGTCTGTGATGGTTTGCAAGCCCTGCCACATCCGACGAGCGTCAGAGCCATTGTAGTACGATTCGATCTTAGTCCTGTATTGACGCTTTGCCTGTTTGATGGTTCGTCGGCGGGCATAGCGGGATTTCTTATAAGCTTCTGGGTTAGAGTCCCGCTCCTTGACAGCGGCAGCTCTAGCCTTTAGCTCAGTGCGGATGCTGCCTGTAATCCATGGCTTCTGGTTGGGGTGTGTACGTACAGTCACTGTGGGGACGAAGTCATTGATGCACTTATTGATGAAGCCAAAGACTGATGTGGTGTACGCCTCAATGCCATTGGAGGAATCCCGGAACATATTCAAGTCAGTCTGTGCTAGCAAAACAGTCCTGTAGCTTAGCATCTGCTTCCTCTGACTAATTGATCTAGTCACTGATGCTTCCTGCTTTAATTTTAACTTGTAAGCAGGAATCAGGAGGATAGAATTATGGTCAGATTTGCCAAATGGAGTGCGAGGAAGAGCTTTGCCTGCGTCTCTGTGTGTGGAGTATAGGTGGTCCAGAGTTATTTTTCCTCTGGTTGGACATTTAACATGCTGATAGAAATTTGGTCAAACGGATTTAAGTTTTCCTGCATTAAAGTCCCCGGCTACTAGGAGTGCTGCCTCTGGGTGAGTGTTTTCTTCTTTGCTTATTGCAGAACACAGCTCATTCAATGCTGTCTTAGTGCCAGCCTCTGACTGCGGTGGTATGTATACAGCTACAAAGAATACAGATAAACTCTCTCGGTAGGTAGGGTGGTCTACAGCTTATCATGAGATACTCTACTTCAGGCGAGCAATAGCTCGAGACTCCCTTAGATATCGTGCACCAGCTGTCGTTAACAAAAATACATAGACCGCCGCCCCTTGTCTTACCAGACACCGCTGTTCTATCCTGCCGGTACATCACATCATCATCAGCCAGCTGTATGTTGATGTTGTCGTCGTTCAGCCTCCCCTCCGTGAAGCATAAGATGTCACAGTTTTTAATGTCACGTTGGTAGTTTAATCTTCCGCGTAACTTGTCGATTTTTATTGTCCAAAGATTGCACGTTTGCTAGCAGAATGGAGGGAAGTGGGTCAATTCAATCACCTACGAATTCTCAGAAGAGGGGGATCGGGGCTTGTTCCCGAGGAAGCGGTGTATCCTTCGCGTCGGGCTCGTCAGAGTGGTGAAATGAAAAAAAGGATTCTGCTAGTCCGTGGTGACTAATCGCAGTCCTGATGTCTAGAAGTTATTTTCAGTCATAAGAGACGGTAGCGGCAACATTATGTACAAAATAAGTACAAGCATAAGTTACAAACAACGCAAATAAACAAACAAAAAAATACAATCGGCCGAGGGCACGTAAAACATCTGCCATCTTCTCCGGCATAAAAAGTCTGCCATCTTCACTTACAATTACTAGGCAAAACAAACTCATTTTCACTAATATCATCAAACTCAACAAATCTTAGCACGTAGTTGGGCTCATTCAGTAGTTTTTACACTATAAAGTAGAATGCTGTTGAATAATTGTTAAGTACCATTTATATTATATTACCAAAACATACATTGAAAATGATGCCTTTGCTGCTTCCTGTTGTCATGGCTCAAAACACCGGTTTTAAATGTCCATGTTTATAATCAATGCTGAACTAAGTTGTGATATGTTGAAGACATACAAATGTATCCCTACACACACGTGTCACACTTGTTCAAATTTCTTGTATTTTTCTAAATTAGTACCTTCTAAACTGCACATGCATCAGTTTTAGGAACATCTACTGAAAATATTTCACCTTCTTTATTACTTTACCAAACATATCAAAATGTAAATGTAATTAGTGATGTTAAATTTGTGAATGTCTTTAAACAGCTTGTCCAGCGATTGCTATGCCACGTCTGTGCCGTGAATCAATCGAGCATGATAAATGTTTTTCTAACGACTGCCCTTTGACGTTCAAATAATGTTGAACTAAGAACAGATATAGCCCCTGGTTCACCCCAGACCTGACTGCCCTTGACCAGCACAAAAACATCCTGTGGCGTACTGCATTAGCATCGAATAGCCCCCCGTGATATGCAACTTTTCAGAAAGTTAGGAACCAATATACACAGGCAGTTAGGAAAGTAAAGGCTAGCTTTTTCAAACAGAAATTTGCATCCTGCAGCACAAACTCCAAAAAGTTCTGGAACACTGTAAAGAACATGGAGAATAAGAGCACCTCATCCCAGCTGCCCACTCCACCGATAAATCCACGATAATCAAGAATTTCAATAAGCATTTTTCTACGGATGGCCATGCTTTCCACCTCGCAACCCTTAATCTGGTCAACAGCTCTGCACCCCCACAGCAACTTGCCCAAGCCTCCCACATTTCTCCTTCACCCAAATCCAGATAGCTGATGTTCTGAAAGAGCTGCCAACATCTGGACCCTACAAATCAGCTGGGCTAGACAATCTGGACCCTCTCTTTCTATAATTATCCGCCCCTATTACTAGCCTGTTCATCCTCTCTTTCGTATCGTCTGAGATCCCCAAAGATTGGAAAGCTGCAGGGAGGAGAAACTCTAGACCCAAACTGTTACAAACCTATATCTATCATACCCTGCCTGTCAAGCAAAACAGTCTTTGAAAGCCAAGTTAACAAACAGATCACCGACCATTTCGAATCCCACCATACCTTCTCCGCTATGCAATCTGGTTTCCGAGTTGGTCATGTGTAAACCTCAGCCACGCTCAAGGTCCTAATCAATATCCGCCATCGATTAAAGACAATACTGTGCAGCCGTTTTCATGGACCTGGCAAAGGATTTCGACTCTGTTAAATCACCACATTCTTATCGGCAGACTCAACAGCCTTGGTTTCTCAAATGACTGCCTCGTCTGGTTCACCAACTACTTCTGGCAGTCTCTATGGGGGTGCTACAGGGTACAATTCTCGGGCCGACTCTTTTCTCTGTACACATGAATGATGCTGCTCTTGCTGCTGGTGATTCTCTGATCCACCTCTACGTAGATGACACCATTCCTTATACTTCTGGCTCTTCTTTGGACACTGTGTTAACTAACCTCCAGACGAGCTTCAATGCCATACAACTCTCCTTCTGTTGCCTCCAACTGCTCTTAAATGCAAGTGAAACTAAATGCATGCTCTTCAACCGATCGCTGCCCGCACGACTAGCATCACTACTCTGGACGGTTCTGACTTAGAATATGTGGACAACTACAAATACCTTGGTGTCTGGTTAGACTGCAAACTCTCCTTCCAGACTCACATTAAGCATCTCCAATCCAAACAAAGCATCCTTCACTCGTGCTGTCAAACACACCCTCGTAAAACTGACTATCCTACCGATCCTTGACTTCAGCAATGTAAGTTACAAAATAGTCTCCAACACTCTACTCAGCAAATTGGATGCAGTCTATCACAGTGCCATCCGTTTTGTCACCAAAGCCCCATATACTAGCCACCACTGCGACCTGTATACTCTCGTTGGCTGGCCCTCGCTTCATATTTGTTTCCAAACCAACTGGTTCCAGGTCATCTATAAGTCTTTGCTAGGTAAAGCCCCGTCTTATCTAAGCTCACTGGTCACCATAGCAGCACCCACCCATAGCACGCGCTACAGCAGGTATATTTCACTGGTCACCCCCAAAGTTAATTCCTCCTTTGGCCACCTTTCCTTCCAGTTCTCTGCTGCCAATGACTGGAACAAATTACAAAAATCACTGAAGCTGGAGACTCATATCTCCCTCACTAACTTTAAGCATCAGCTGTCAGAGCAGCTTACAGATCATTGCACCTGTACATTGCCCATCTGTGATTTGCCCACCCAACTACCTCATCCCCATATTATTATTATTATTTTTTTTTTGCTCCTTTGCACCCCAGTATTTCTACGTGCACATTCATCTTCTGCATATCTATCACTCCAGTGTTTAATGCTAAATTGTAATTACTTTGCCACTATGGCTTATTTATTGCCTTATCTCCCTAATCTTACTTCATTTGCACACACTGTATATAGACTTTTCTATTGTGTTATTGACTGTACGTTTGTTTATTCCATGTGTATCTCTGTGTTGTTTGTGTCGCACTATTTTGCTTTATCTTGGCCAGGTCGCAGTTGTAAATGAGAACTTGTTCTCAACTGGCCTATCTGGTTAAATAAAAGTAAATAAAAAATAAAAACATCACGTTGCAGTGAAGTGACATACATCGATGTAATGATGCAGCCAACCACCAGAGGATGGCAAATACAAGTTTATTTGACAGAGGGTGTTTACGTGGTCCTAGAAAGGTCTGGATTGCTGTCTTCTGACTTTCTAAATCAATGAAATAAGTAATGTAAACATTACTAAAGTAAAGTAATTCTAGTGCCCAGTTTCGGGGACTGTCAGCTTAAGGGGTTAAAATAATTAAATATTTCTGTTTAGGATGATAGTAAATTAAGATGTACTTCAATTACATATATTTCTTACTACTTTAACTACTTTAAAAATGCTCCTTAACACAATTTAACCAGGTGCTCTAGACTAGAGCTTCCATAGGGACTTTGCAGCAGGCTGAATGTTTGATGTCCCTAGTATTACACTCCAAGCAACTCAACTATGGGACTAAAACATGTTAAAAATAACTCCCATGGAAGATATATATCCTGTCGGCCATTTTGGAGAGAAGAAAGGGAATGGATACTTCCCATGGTGACACAGCACTATACTGTGTACCACATGATCAAGGGCCCCATATTCTGTTTACTGTCGGCAACAAGAAAGACAGAGATATCATAGGAAAACATACACACTTACATGGCAGGCACAGAGAGAATAAAAAGTGTTGGATCGCTTAGCTAAAACGCACAAGCCTGGAAAGTAGTTTTTTTATCCTCTTATGTTTGTTGTGTAGTAAATCATTCAATTTTTTTTTTCATTGTTGTATTCGTTTTTTCCTGTGAAGCACATGGTGTTGCATTCCATGTCTGAAATAAAGCTCGATTTGATATGAAGTGTTGAAAGTTGTGGCATTAAGTTCTGAACATCTAAAACTATGAGCTAATATCATCCAAATCCCTCTTTTAGCTTAAGATAAAGTTAGCATAGTGATGTAGCATGTAGCCTTCTCCCCATGCTCCCTCGGTTTGTCTCCTGTCCCCCGTTTGCCTGGCAGATGTTTTGTGGAGTCTTTGTGTTGACTTGAGAGGTTGTTTACCAAAGCAGCTGAGTCTTCCACCTGGATGCCCTTGTCTTAGTTATAGCAGCCTCACAGGAGAAAAGAGCATTGGGTTGGAGAAAAATTGTCCTCCTTTAACCTATAGCAAACAATTCAATGGCGCCTAGCTATCATAGACACAGTGCTGCATAGAGTACTGATAGTGGGATGCTCAGTTTCTTGTACAACCTCGGAAAACTACACACAGACTCACAGGCAGACACAGGTGCGCAAATGGACATGCGCACGCACACACGCACGCACACACACCTTCCACAATCATAATCTACCTGGTGTGCAGTAACTCCAGAGACCTTGACTTATTTACAGTGTTTTTCTTAATCGTTTCTGTATGCACATACATTATTGTACAGCAGGTCCCACAGCTATACGATTAGGAAAAGATACATATCTACACGATTAGGGAGTCGGAGAGTGGAGGTGGAGCGATGCCGATACAAGATTTTCCATTGGCTTATCATGAATCATCCTAACAGTAGCTTATGTTAGGTGAAGACTTGATCTGTTAATACTACATAGTGGGCATTCTACAGAACTTGAGTTTACACCAGCCTGATATTCTAGTAAGCTATTTGTTTGCTTCAGATGGTTTTATACCTGTGCAGTAACACTGTAATTAAGGACAATACTGTATGACCATGTTGTGAAATGAGTCATTTCATTGTTCTGTAATTGTATAGTCATGGAGTAAACAGTTTACATTCTTACACATTTTAAATACACTAGTATATGGTCTATATAAAGTAGTTGAAGGTTATGGTTGCGTCACAATATCTGCACTTGTTCACTTATGGATTTGAAAGGAAATGAAAGGAAATGAATGGTATATGGAAACTCCCTCTAGCCCATGTCTAAACAATTCCAATATTTTGATATGTTGGGGGAGTAGTGAACGAGTGAACACTTCAGGAGGAATGAGACAATATTGGGATGCAACCTATGTATCGAGAGAGTACACTGGGAGAAAATGTACACCACCAAATTGCCCCTCTGCTCTTCAGAGACAAAAAAGCACACAATGAATAAATGAACAAAAACTATCACTACAATAATTTTGCCTGACACATTTTTATCATGGTTGACTAAAGTACACAAGTAAATTATCCTACCTTAGGTTACTCAGCAACAAAGCACGGCCAAATAATTGTTCTTTATTCATTTACAGTATATTCATCTTTGAAGAAAATTACACCTAGTTTTCTATATCAAAGACTCTGTTAGTTATCTGTCATATTGACATTTTCACACAGATAGGCTGTATTGTACTGAAATAATGGCTTTCACAGTAATTTAGTTCAATGACTTTCTGAAACATAAACGCAGAAGAAAGACGAGGTGGGCCATTACTCTGGATAGATTATCCAGTGTGTGTGTGTGTCTGTGTTTGTCCATGTGTGTGGTATCTCCTATCCTCTTATCTCCTGCTGTGGGGAGAGGAGTGGAGGTAGTGGGACGCAGGTAATCAGGATGACGAGATATGAAGAGCCACTGCAATGACCTCTTACTGCAGCAGTAATCATAGTCCATCACCTGGAGAAAAACACTCCGAACCAAGCCCCATCGGGGATGCACACACACACACACACACACACACACACACACACACACACACACACACACACACACACACACACACACACACACACACACACACACACACACACACACACACACACACACACACACACACACACACACACACACACACACACACACACAGAGCGAGCGAGCTAACAACTGCAGGAGATAAGAGGCGGTATTAGAACACAGTACATAGAAACAATGAGAGATGGCTCTCAAAGAAAAGCTAATGCTCTACTGCTGTTTGTCTACCTGAGACAGACATGACTGGAATAGTCATTTAGCAACACAACACTGCCCAAGCTGAAAAATAATAGCTGCTCACTTTCAAACCTTAAGTTAAATTAGCAAGAAAGCAGTATTGTCTAATGGGTAACAAAAATACACATTTCTTCCCCTAGCCCTGTACCATAATAAAAAGGCATATATTCTAAGAAGAGCCAACGTTATCGGTGGGCCTTAGAGGGCCTGGCCCGCCCTACTGTACCTCCTTGCCTGTCCAAATAAAATAAAAAAATATTGACAATTATAATAAATATAACTATTTCAATAAATACAAATGTTTGGGGTAATTTTACACAATTTTTCTCACAAATTTGAAGTTGCGATCTTGTCTCATCGCTGCAACTCCGCAACGGGCTCGCGAGGGATCGAGACATGTGTCCACTGAAACACGACCTGCCAGGCCTGCTTCATGACATAATGCTGGCTTAACTCAGAAGCCAGCCACACCATTGTGTCGGAGGAAACACCCTTTTGAATAACGACCCGAAGGCAGCTTGCAGGCATCCAGACCGCCACAAGGAGTCTCTAGAACATGATGACCTGGCCAAACCCTCCCCTAAGCCAGAGAACACTGGGTCATTTACGCGCCGCCCTTATGGGACTCCTAGTTATGGGAACCCCAGGCTGTAGTGGTGCCTCAGCACGGCGATGCAGTGCTTTAGACCTTTGTGTCTCTCGGAGGACTATTCATAATTTAACCGAGACGCGCGCCGACAGAAATTGTCATTGTCAGATAAAGCATCCGAGCAAGCGAAACATCACTGTCTCAGTACGTGTAGCCAATGTAGCTCATTGCTGTCTGGACTAAAAGAGTATGACATTCTCTTTTCTTGCCAGACCGCATCAGATACGTGGGGCTACATATTGTAAGACAAAAGGGCACTGTTTCGGTCGACCGGATGCTATTTTCGACTAACGTGTTTTGAAGTGATTTGTTTTGCAATCAGATGGAAACATCATGACTGGTTGTGTTCATGTCACATTAAAAGGTAGTCTAATACATGCTCACAGTTAAAGCAGTCATTTGGACAGCTCATGAATGAAAAAAATGTATTACTCTGCCCCCCTCTGTCCTTGACTTTTCCTAAATAAGGCTGTAATGCACACTGGCGTGGTTAGAACCTTAATATCACATACAGAACTGGTATTCAAATAAAATAAAATTGTATTGGTCACATACACGTATTTAGCAGATGTTATTGCAGGTGTAGAGAAATGCTTGTGTTTCTAGCTCTGACAGTGCAGTAATATCTAACAAATAATATCTATCAATTTCACAACATATACCCAATACACACAAATCTAAGTAAAATAATGGAATTAAGAATATATAAATATATGGACGAGCAATGTCAGAGAGGCATAAACTAAGATACTGTAGAATAACAGTAGAAATGTATATAGGCAGCAGCCTCTAATGTGCTAGTGATGGCTATTTAACAATCTGATGGCCTTGAGAAAAAAAGCAGTTTTTCAGTCTCTCGGTCCCAGCTTTGATGCACCTTTACTGACCTCATCTTCTGGATGATAGCGGGGTAAACAGGCAGTGGCGCCGAAGAACATGGCTGATGTTTTACATTCTCCCAACCAATTGTGCAATTTGTTGTTTTTTTTGTGCTTTTTGTGTAACTTATTTTTGTACTTATTTTGTACATAATGTTGCTGCTATCGTCTCTTATGACCGAAAATAACTTCTGGACAGCAGAACAGCGATTACTCACCGCGGACTGGAAGAAACTACTGCTTTCACTGGAACAGGCACAGATCTCTGTAAGTTGCTTGAAGAAAAGACGCAGGACAAGGGGTCGCAGGTCGGTCTGCCTTCTGAGAATCCGTAGGCGAGCAAGTAAACTCCCACTGCCATCTGTTCTTCTTGCTAACGTGCAATCATTGGAAAATAAAATTGATGTCCTACGATTAAGATTATCCTACCAACGGGACATTAAAAACTGTAATATCTTATGTTGCACCGAGACGTGGCTGAACGACGATATGGATAATATAGAGCTGGCGGGATTTTCCATGCACCGGCAGGACAGAGAAGCTCCCTCTGGTAAGAAGATAGGTGGGGCTGTGTCTATTTCTCAATAAGTTGGTGCGCAATGTCTAATATTAAATATTTCTCAAGGTATTGTTTGACTGAGGTAGAGTACCTTAAGATAAGCTGTAGACCACACTATCTACCGAGAGAGTTCTCTCTATATTATTCGTAGCCATCTATTTACCACCACAGAACGAAGCTGGCACTAAGACCGCTCTCAACCAACTCTATAAGGCCATAAGAAGAAAATGCTCACCAAGAAAAGGCGCTCCTAGTTGCCCGGGGACTTTAATGCAGGCAAACTTAAATCAGTTTTACCAAATTTTTACCAGCATGTCACAAGTGCAACCAGAGGGAAATAAATCCTAGACCACCTTTACTCCACACACAGAGATGCATACAAAGCTCTCCTCCGCCCTACATTTGGCAAATCTGGCCATAATTCTATCCTCCTGATTCCTGCTTAGAAGCAAAAACGAAGGCAGGAAGTATCCGTGACTCGCTCAATATGCAAGTGGTCAGATGACATGGATGTGACACTCCATGACTGTTTTGCTAGCACAGACTGGAATATGTCCCGGGATTCATCCAATGGCATTGAGGAGTACACCATGACATTGCCCCACAGTGACCGTACGTACAGCGATCCCAACCAGAAATCATGGATTACAGGCAACATCCACATCGAGCTAAAGGCCCGAGCTGCCGCTTACAAGGAGCGGGAAACTAATCCAGACACTAATAAGAAATCCCACTATGCCCCCAGACTAACCATCAAACAAGCAAAGCGGCAATACAGGATTAAGATTGAATCCTACTACACCGGCTCTGACGCTCGTCGGATGTGGCAGGGCTTAAAAACTATTAAGGACTACAAAGGGAAACCCAGGCGCGAGCTGACTAGTGACGCGAGCCTACCAGATGAGCAAAAAGCCTTTTATCCTTTTATGCTCGCTTCGAGGCAAGCAACACTGAAGCATACATGAGAGCACCAGCTGTATGACTGTGTGATAATGCTCTCGGTAGCTGATGTGACCAAAACCTTTAAACAGGTCAACATTCACTAAGCCGCAGAGCCAGACGGATTACCAGGACGTGTACTCAAAGCATGCGCGGACAAACTGTCAAGTGACTTCACTGACAGTTCAACCTCTCCCTGACCAAGTCTGTAATACCTACATGTTTCAAGCAGACCACCATAGTCCCTGTGCCCAAGGAAGCGAAGGTAACCTGCCTGAAGGATTATCGCCCCGTAGCACTCACATCGGTAGCCATGAAGTTCTTTGAAAGGCTGGTCATGGCTCACATCAACAGCATCCTCCCGGACACACTAGACCCACTCCAATTTGCATAACGCCCCAACAGATCCACAGATGACGCAATCTCAATCGCACTACACACTGCCCTTTCACACCTGGACTAAAGGAACACCTATGTGAGAATGCTGTTCATTGACTACAGCTCAGCGTTCAACACCATAGTGCCCACAAAGCTCATCACTAAGCTAAGGATCCTGGGACTAAACACCTCACTCTGGAACTGGATCCTGGACTTCCTGACGGACCGCCCCCCAGGTGGTAAGAGTAGGCAACAACACGTCTGCCACGCTGATCCTTAACACGGGGGCCCCTCAGGGGTGTGTACTTAGTCCCCTCCTGTACTCCCTGTTCACCCATGACTGCGTGGCCAAACACGACTCCAACACCATCATTAAGTTTGCTGACCACACAACAGCGGTAGGTCTGATCACCAACAACGATGGTATGCCTATAGGGAGGAGGTCAGACAACTGGCAGTGTGGTGCCAGGACAACAACCTCTCCCTCAATGTGAGCAAGACAAAGGAGATGATCGTGGACTACTGGAAAAGGCGGGCTGAACAAACCCCCATTAACATCGAAGGGGCTGTAGTGGAGCGGGTCGAGAGTTACAAGTTCCTAATTGTACACATCACCAACGAACTATCATAATCCTAACATACCAAGACAGTCGTGAAGAGGGAAAGACAAAACCTTTTCCCCCTCAGCAGACTGAAAAGATTTGGCATTGGTCCACAGATCCTCAAAAAGTTCTACAGCTGCACCATCGAGACCATCCTGACCGGTTGCATCACCACCTGGTATGGCAACTGCTCAGCATCTGACCGTAAGGCGCTACAGAGGGTAGTGCATAAGGCCCAGTACATTACTGGGGTCAAACTTCCTGCCATCCAGGACCTATATAATAGGCGGTGTCAGAGGAAAGCCCATAGAATTGAGGAAAGTCCATCTCAATTGTGCATCAGTAAAAGGTTGTGAGGCTTTTAGGTGCCAAGACAAATTTCTTCAGCCTCCTGGGTTTGAAGAGGCATTATTGTGCCTTCTTCATCACACTGTCTGTGTGGGTGAACCATTTCAGTTTGTCACTGATGTGTTTCCTACCTTCACCACCTGGGGGCTGCCCATCAGGAAGTCCAGATGGTGTTGAATGCTGAGCTATAGTCAATCAACAGCATTCTTACATAGGTATTCCTCTTGTCCAGATGGGATAGGGCAGTGTGGAGTGTGATGGTGACTGCATCGTCTGTCGATCTATTGGGGCGGTAAGCAAATTGAAGTGGGTCTAAGGTGACAGGTAAGGTGGAGGTGATATGATCCTTGACTTGTCTCTCAAAGCACTTCATGATGACAGAAGTGAGTGCTACGGGGTCATTTAGTTCAGTTACCTTTGCTTTCTTGGGTATAGGAACAATGGTGGCCTCTTGATGCATGTGGGGAGAGCAGACTGGGATAGGGAGAGATTGAACATGTCCGTGAACATATCAGCCAGCTAGGGATGCCATCTGGGCCGGCAGCCTTGCGAAGGTTAACATGCTTAAATGTCTTACTCACTTCGGGCCATGGAGAAGGAGAGTCCACAGTCCTTGATAGCGGGCCGTGTCAGTTGCACTGTGTTATCCTTAAAGCGGGCGAAGAAGGTGTTTAGCTTGTTTAGCTTATAGGAGGGAAGGTCATTTTTTACATGGTTTTCCCCGTTGCCCCTCCTTCTCTCGACAGCAGGGCCTGCTCCCCTCCTCCCAATAGTTGACGATAGATGCCGTGCCCAGTTCATAATCACCCTGATAATTGCCTCGAAAGTGAACCTAAACTCTACCGAAACTAATTTCACACATACAATAACAGATTAAATAAATAAAGTATGATGAGGGAGAATGGATGAGTTGATAAGCAAGGGGAAACAAATGATGCATAATTATGTAATCACCAATTGCGAATCAAGAACAGTGCGGGCCATTCTATTGCATTGATTGATTCTAATTCTAATGTCAAAATGTTATGTACTCTGTTATCAGTCTACTCTGGCCTACTTGTAGTACACGGTGAGAGCGTGAGTAATTTACAATGGCAAGAAGACCAAGACCAATGGATGCTGCGTTAGTGTTGCTACAAAATCTGAATGAAAACGGCTCAGATGGTGGGGAAGAAATGAATCAGGATGACATCGCCGATGAGTATTCTTCTGATTCTGATTCTGAGCCTCAACCTGAACCTACACCTCCGAGGCCTAAGTGCGAAAAAAGACAGAACTGTGAGCAGTGAGCAGGTGCCCACGCCACCACCAAATGGAACGGTGAGACCGGAGAGAGGACGGCACCGTTTGGAATAGAACAAGCTGGTGAGAATTCCACGGGCTATTATCTGCACAAAATGTCCTCACTGAGAGAGTAGGTCCTATATCAAGCAAGAAACAAAAAATAGACAAACGCAACTCAACTGCTTTTGTTGTTTATGCTATGTGACATGGGCATGCCCCAACTGACAATGGACTTTTTGACTGCTGTCATATTAACATTTCTATTCACTATGCAATTTATTTCTTTTGTGATGATTTTCACTATTATCAAGCACACACGTTGTCAACATTTGACCATGCATCTTGCTGACCGTGCGTCTTGATGGTTCCAACACCAATGCTTTCTGTTTCATAGTTGTAACAATATATATATACAAATTAAAGTGTCCAATATATCCACATAGGAGGTCCAGTGGGGAAAGAAACATGCCCCCTATGAAAATCAAATGCCCCTCCAACCGGTTCGTTCTGGCGCCGGCCCTAATTCTATGCTAGTATAGACAATGGAACAGTGGAGGTTCTCCTGGGACAAAAGTCAGAGGTCAGCTCACCTGCTCCAGTTTCCAGTGGAACTCTGCAGGGCGGAAGGTGTCAACCTGGGTGAAGTCTCTCCTGAGCAGGAAAACCAGACGGCAGTTGTGGACGTACAGGGAGTAGTGGTGCCGGTTCATCTCTGTATAAGGATATGGGTATGTTACAGAAAACTGGCAATTACAGGCTTATAACATTCATAAACGTTTGAGTTATGTTAACTTCCTTATCTAGCCAGAAGAGAATAGAGATATCCTCTATTCTCATTCACAGAAAAACATAGACATTCTAGACGGTACACTGCATAAAATAAAATAAATATTTCAAGATATTCAACCAAAAAAGCTATTTTCCACAGTTAAGAGTGAAAATAAATGATGTTATACAAATGCTCTGCTAAAGTGGTATTTGAAATTATATCTGTCATTATGGACAAAGGAGCTTATTGGTGCAAAATGTCATGTAAATGATATTGACGTGTGCCACTTTGAATTAAACCCTGCCACTTCACGAGGCAGCTCAATAAATGTCACGAGCTCCCTGTGCCATTGTGACATTGTGAAAGGCCCTGTGGGACGCTAAATGAGGTGTGTGACTTCACAGCTTTTCTCTCATGGTGGCACTTTTCATCATAACCCCCCCCCCCCTCCCTGTGCTTTTCCTTGGAGCCGCTGGGGTTACACACAGGGCTGTTTTGGCCGTGCATATTGATGGACTCTCCTTTTCGCTCAGTGTGAGAGGAGCGCTCGATGGAATCAATAAGAGCCTGTCAGGCCACCTGTCTCCAGTCACACCTTCACAGCTCCACTTAGTCTGACTCTGAAACTGAAGTGGTCGACAGATGACAAAACAACCTCTGGATTTACGCGACTACACAACCTCCACTCCAGATTGGGCACAAAAATGTTCCTTATGTTCCATGTTGGGCGCCAACTGTCTTCACATTGGAAGCTCCTTTCTTACACCTTACATTGAACAATAAATAGTAGCTGGAATAGTGGCTATTGCTTTGAGTCTCTCTTAAAATCTTGTGACAGAAGATAAATAGCCTCAATTTGGGCAATAGCTCCACCACCGCACCACCATAAAATCATGCTTTGATTAACAATGAACTAGGATGGTTCAAATCCCGCAAATGAACCCCTTCCTGGTCTCACCGGTCTTGTCAGAGTTGCAGAGCAAGGTCTCCTTCTCAGCCCTCAGACCGGGGCTGGGCCCATGCTTCATCCACGTGGCGATGGTGAACTGGTCAGTCAGGTTCTGTGGAACCACCCGCTCCGGCACGTTGGAGGCCTGCCGCCCATCGAAGCGGAAGATGAGGTCGCTATCCCGCCCACTGTCTGTCAGCAGCGAGAACGTCCAATTGGTGGAAGCGCTGGGGGCGGGGAGGAGGTCCGTACTGCCGGACGCCGCACCTGGAGGACCAATTAAAGATGAGAACAGTCCGTGGGTGACATTTTGACACACGAAAAGTGACACAAAGGTTGAAAGGAGACTGATACTTGTAACGTTTGAGTTGGAAGATACCTAAAAACCTCTAATCCCACGATGTCCATGCAGGGTGTCGTACGGGAAATAAGATGCTGAACTGTTGCAGAACAGTCTTCGTTGGGAAAGGTATTTGACATCTGTCTATTTCTCACCACAGCGTCACAAGCATTTCGCTACACTCGCATTAACATCTGCTAACCATGTGTATGTGACAAATAAATTTGATTTGACCCTCTCCATGTCACACAAGAGTTGACAGTATGAATCTAACGAGCAATGAATGACCCTGTATGTTAAGACACTTGTTTCTGTCCCCGAAATCCACACCCCGACCCACCCCTTTGAAGAAGCAGGCCAGCTCTTTTAAAACTATGCCACATTCAAGCCTGGGACGCCTAAATCCACGCCCAGGCCTCTTTAAACTGTGTCAGGACTTTCACTGTGATCAGGAGGAGAGAGAAGTTGATGAGATTCAGTCTCATACTCTCACTCTGCACAGTTTTCAGAAGGCCTTGTCAAATCCGTGACCCCTGCCTTCTTTTCATATTATTATTTGTATTGACCAGCCCACGTCTGACCATGAAAGCTATGAATTATTCAAAATTCCAACCATTCTCTGCTTAGGAAATAAATTCCTTCTTTTTTTTACCCTTTTTTTTTTGTTTGGACAAATTTTTCAAATTGAACGGTAGGATGTTGTTGACCAAATTCAATTATCTTTAAAGTGGCTCTAGAAAATAACATGGTGGCCCTCTTGAGCAATCTCTGTGCGTTCTCTATTTATGTGTACCGGTATTTGTACTCACAGAAATCAATGTTGCTATTACAATTTGTTTTGTTGCTTATTAGATAACGATTATGGAGCTTTGGAAAAGCTCCTGGCTTGCAAACTTTGCATACTAAAGGAGTAGGGAAAGACTTCTGCATCCAAATGAACATATCAAGTATGCAGGTGTAGCCATTACTCAAACACATAAAGACTTAGGCTCGAGTCGAACAATAAACTGTTATTGCTGCATATACATTTTTTTAAACCAACCATATCACGCTTCAGTTTTTCACAACAGGAAATAAAATCAAAGAAAGAAATATATAGAAAATCTGGGACAGTTCACATTTTCAACTCTTCACAATGAAAATGTTCACTTGAGCAGATTTCCTCCCAGAATTATTAATAACAATGATTCATAAGGTTGATCAAATATAGAATATAAATTTAGCATATGCTCTTATAGAGCAGGACTTTCACTGTGATCGTGAGGAGAGAGAAGTTAGGGTTAAGTGCCTTGCTCAAGGGCACAGACAGATTTTTCACTTAGTCAGCACAGGGATTCAAACCAGCGACCTTTCAGTTACTGGCTCAACGCTCTTAACCGCTAGGCTACCTACCTCCTACCTGTAGATTTACAAATTACAATGAAAAGACTCAACGTGACAAAACATTCGAATTTAGAGTAGTTACAACCATTAATTAGTTGAGTGAAATAGAAACAACACACCCAATTGTCTCTATGACTTCATAAGTGTAATTAACGCATTACACAATGTGCAACTGAACACAGGATGAAATGTTATTAGAACATTTGATGATTTTATTTTTTCTCTTTCCCTTGTGGCTTACCACAGAGTTTCTGTAGGGACTTCTCAGAGTAGGTCTCTCGGTCGCAGCCCTTCCCAATGTGGCTGGTCTGCAGCTCCACCATGGCTCTCACCGCCGACAGCGGGCCGTCACAAGTCTCAAGGTGCATCTTGGGAAACAGTTGCTTGCTTCCCGTTCCGGGCTCATAGTCCATTCGTTTGTTCCAGCCTGGGAGAACAGGAGAAATATATAGTTTATTATTCCCAATAGAACATGTATTTTTCCTAATGCTTAGTAATTCAGATGCCAAAACTGGCTTGATATGGCATAACTGTACTGAACTATTTATTCACTATTGCGCTACTGTAGATACAAACATTTCTAAATAGATCATTTAATTACTTCTGAAACAGTACTAAGAAATACAAATAATCACCTAGAAACGATAAATGCTTTCAGCCACTGGCCAGGCTCTCCCACTGTTGTATTATTCACCATTTGCATGTTTGGTATTTCACTTTGGGTGAAGGTCAGACCCTTAGCCTGTTTTCAGCTCAGCATATTTTATCCTACAGCATCTTTCACTACTATAGCCAGGCTAGCTCCAGCACAGAGCCAATGCTACAGAGGAAAAGGGTTCCACTGAATACCAGAGCCAGCCTCTGAATTTGAAGGCATCATGGAGCACTCCTCACTAAAGCTAAACAGGTGACAGATGACTTCACACACCAAGAAGCTTAAGGGGAAGTGAGGTTCTGACACAGGAGGCAATGCTATGCTAACTGCTAACCCACTGTGCTTGCTAATCCATGTCACACAATTGAGTGTTGGCAACATGTATGAACGGGGTCTGATATCATGGTCTTCCATATCAAACCAATAACCCTTATCTGACACAAAAGGAAAGAAAGGCTGATCATTCTGAGTTTAAATTAAATCAGGTGTTAGGCTACTCAGTGGAATGTTTCTCCTGTAGCTAATGCTATAATGCTACAATGATCAACTTTGCTCTAAATGCTAATGAACATGCTAACACATCACCACAACGGGATTAATTTGACATGAATCAGTGCCCAATTAAGTCACAAACAAGATTGTGTCTACAGGTATCTCTGTAACGATACTATTGAGTGGCAGACCAAGATCAGCTAACTACAGGTAAAATATTTTAAATCAGAGAGTGTCTGTATCAAAAGGATGCATAGACCAGGTAGGGAGCCCCCAGACCTTTTCACACAGCAATATGAGAGTATAAGAACTGGGGGAATAGAATACGACAATAAGTGAAACAGTAGAATAAGAAGAGTGGGGAAGTAAAATGAAAAAAAAACAATACGCTTTAAGTGCTGAGGCAATTGTCAGAAGAAGTCTAGAGGGATGTTGATGGTTCAATACCAGACCAAAGTGATATGCCAGATTGCCAGGAAATGGCATGAAAATGCAAAAATGGGATGGGTGGCTCGAAGGATCTGCCACGATAGGTGGCATAATGACCAGAGAGATGGAGATAATGGAACAGAGAGGGCGAGAGAAAGGCAGATGTAGTAAGAGAGAAAGGATGAGAGAGTTGTCGGAAAACGGAGAGCGCAAGAGGCGAATTAGAAGCTCAAGGAACCTGACAGCTCCAGTGCAGGAAGACCTCACCTCCCCTCGGTTTCGTCTGTCATCTTTGTCGCCCGTTTTACATTTCGATTACCCTCCATATGTATCTGTGGTCCGCACCAGGCCGTCTTTATAGTCTAAGGGGCAGTTATAGCCATTTTATTGCTGTGTTTAGAGCGGAGAGTTGACAGCTGTGAGTTGACAGCTGAGTCTATTCCGTCATATATTGTAGGCCAAACACTCAGAGAGAGAAATGACATGCCCAGGGAGAGGCAGACAGAGAATGACATTTCCAGGGAGAGGCAGACTGAGAAATGACATGTCCAGGGAGAGGCAGACAGAGAAATGACATGCTCAGGGAGAGGCTGACAGAGAAATGACATGTTCAGGGAGAGGCAGACAGAGAAATGACATGTCCAGGGAGAGGCAGACAGAGAAATAACATGCCCAGGGAGAGGCAGACAGAGAAATGACATGTCCAGGGAGAGGCAGACTGAGAAATGACATGCCCAGGGAGAGGCAGACTGAGAAATGACATGCCCAGGGAGAGGCAGACAGAGAAATGACATGCCCAGGGAGAGGCAGACAGAGAAATGACATGCCCAGGGAGAGGCAGACAGAGAAATGACATGCCCAGGGAGAGGCAGACAGAGAAATGACATGCCCAGTGAGAGGCAGACAGAGAAAGGATGTTGTTAGAAGGCTAGCACAGAAAAGGTACAGGATTTCACCTGTGATTTTAATTAAGAGTTATACTCATGTTGTATACTGAACAAAACTATAAACGCCACATGCAACAATTTCAAAGATTCGACCGAATTACAGTTCATAGAAGGAAATCAGTCGATTGAAACAAATAAATGAGGCTTTAATTTATGGATTTCACTGGGCAATGGGCACAGCCATTTGGGAACCAGGCCCACGCATGGGGGAGCCAGGCCCAATCAATTAAAATGATTATTTTTTCCCACAAAAGGGCTTAATAACTGACAGGAATATCCCCCACCCCCTCTCCCCACATCCCTCAGATGATCCCTCAGGTGAAGAAACCGGATGTGGAGGTCCTGGGCTGACGTGGACTGCAGTTGTGAGGTTGGTTGGACAAACTGCCAAATTTTCTAAAATGGCGTTTTAGGCGATGTATGGTAGAGAAATAAACATTAAATTCTCTGGCAACAGCTGTGTTGGACATTCCTGCAGTCAGCATGAGAATTGCATGCTCCGTCAAAACTTGAGACATTGTGTTGTGTGACAAAACTGCACATTTTAGAGGGGCCTTTTATTGTCCCCAGCACAAGGTGCACCTGTGTAATGATCATGCTGTTTAATCAGCTTCTTGACATGCCACACCTGTCAGGTGGATGAATTATCTTGGCAAAGGAGAAATGCTCACAAACAGGGATGTAAACAAATTTGTACACAACATTTTAGGGAGAAATAAGCTTTTTGTGCATAGGGAAAATGTATTTCAGCACATGAAACACTTTACATGTGTTTATATTTTTGTTCAGTATAGTTTTCTCTTTTGGAGGACAATCTGTCTGTCCGTCCGTCCATCTATCTAACCTGGTAATGAACATATACTGTGTTGGTGTTGTCTTGAAGACCATAGAAATCTTGCATGCACGATTTCAAATAGAGCTATAATTTCAATAGACTTTCTATTCAATTACACAAGGCTTTTCTATTCAAATACACAAGGCTTTTCTGTTCAATGACACAAATCATACTCCAACACATTTCATTATCCGGTTACAAGGTCAAATAAATGACTTGATGGAATATATAGCCATGTAAGTCATGGGCATATTATGTTAACGCCTTATTACATCTTGTATTTATGATTATATATGCCAAGATTAATGGCTACTAGCCTATGTGGGATTATGGCTGGAATTATTACACATTACGGCCCATTATGCAACATTTATGAGCTTCTTGTGAGTGTAACCTGTCCATGTTTCTTATTGGTCTGAAGGGTACGACCAATGTCTCTCTTAAAACAAAAAGATTGTGGGACTGCCACACTTTTCTGTACAGTACTTTGCAGCTGTATACTTTGCAGTCTGTTGCCATGACTTTGAGGACTATTAGATATAGCTCTATTTGAGGGTGACATTTACAGTGAGTGTCTCATGGAGAGCTGCCCTTTAGTATCAAGCTACCCCCCACTACTGTGTGAGCCTTCATTCAGGTAATGGAAAAACTCTGGCCCCATTTCAAGCTACATTTCCAGCAAGAGGAATCACACACTGTCTTTAAATCTAAAATCCTTAATTGGTGTAACTGCCACGTCCGTTTGGGATATTACAACAACAAACTGCAAACAACTAACAGCCCCCCCCCCCCTTGGACATCAATGCACGCGTGACAGAACAACAGAATGTGTACCGTTTTTTTTTTTTTTTAAATTAACCACACTGCCTGACGCTCCTCAGCCTTCGTTTCATCAACAATACCAAAACAATAACTAAGTCGTTGGGGAGAACTTTGCCAATGCGGACTCAACCTTTAAGGAAAGGAGAGATTTCTTGTAATTAGATGAAGGCGTCTTCCCAGCCTTTCTTCTCGTGAAGTGGCCTAATGATGTCTTTGACAGGGAAGCAGTGGGGGACCCTGTCCGCTTGTGAAGGCTTTAACTGTGTGACTGCTACAGTGGTACGAGACAAGATCCAGTCAAGTTCCACCGGCTTTCCTTAAACAATGTTTTCTTCCCTCTTGGGGCTTTATTCTAAAACGGGATATGCTGTATTCCCCTCTTCCCTTCTCCACAGGGGCCCCTGACCTGGATTGCTCGGGTAAACAGAATCGAAGAGGACTGTACGATCCAGAGCAAGGAGTGTGATAGTGTAGTTATAAGCCCTCACAGGGATGATGAGAGCTCCTATTTCTCTTAGAACACTACTGGGTCATGGGTGCAGAGGGAGAAAAGAACAGTGCAAGGCGAAATGCAGAGACACTGATAGTGCTGCAAGCAAGTATCCTGAGTCATGCTGGCGACCATTTTGTGAGGAGTAAACTGATTTCTGCTAGTGTGGTAGCCTCTAACGTTGGGGAAGCCAAACTACTTATTGAATGATTAGCAACCTGTTAGTAACTTTTGCGATCTGCAACTTAGATCTTTGCAGTGTGGACAGAGTCTTCCTCTGTGATGCCACTGACCTTGCCAGCCAGGTTTGCAGACGGGCTTGACATCGATGTGCACCGCCACACTCTCCGTCGCCCTCTTTTGGCCGCAGTCGAAGGCGGTCACCATGATCTTGTAGCGCAGCTGCTTGTCGTAGCTCAGTCGCTCCGTGTTTCTGATGTTGCCTAATGAGGGAGAGGAGAAATGAAGGTTAAAAAAACAAACATCACAAGCGTGAGGGATGCACTCAAGACAATTCAACTCACTGCTATCGTCTGTAAATCAATTCAGTTAATGTAATGTTCATCGATTTCAGTGAGTTGCTCTCCTATCCAAATTAATATCTTCATCACACTCTAACATTTAAGTGTGTTAGCCTTTGTTTTCCCACCTTCCCTAAACGGAGGCTATTTTGCTCAACGAGCTGGCAACCTCTACAGCCAGTTTGGTTGTCTGAGAGTATGTCAGTGTCTGGATCATAGAGATAGAGCACTAGAGAGGAACTATGGTTCGAGGTCCTATGACATCAGCCTCTCTATAGTTGTATCTCTATGGTCCTGATGCTGATGCTTGTTGGCATTTATTCATGAATCTTGCCCTGGAGGCAGCTCTGCAGCTGTCAAGGAGAGGAGAGGAGGTCAGGAGCGGTGTGAGCCCTCAAACCTGGACAGCTCCACTCCCAGATGGACCCTATGAAGATGATGTACCCTCAAAAAGGAGGATATCTCAGTCTCTCGCATACTACTGTGAATCTGGGTCGGAGAGTTAGTGGAGTGGTACGTTGTTAGTGCTGATTGTGGAGATTAATGCCATGCAGTGAATCAAAAGGACGCCTTTATTCAGATGTAGTTCCATACAAGCAATCAGAGTGCTAAGGGTTTCGATGAAGACTGCAATAGCCGTGGTGGTTGCACTGGTCCCTACGGGCTGAACCTTAACTTAAGATGAGCAGGCATAATTTTTTTGGCATCATTATTTTGCGGGAAATCTCCCATTGACAACAATGCACGATTAAGGCCAAAAAAAATAGTCATGTGGATTCTACCCTAAATGACACCTTAGGGAGAGCTCAATCAATCAAATGTATTTATAAAGCCCTTTTTACATCAGCAATCACAAAGTGCTCATACAGAAACCCATCCTAAAATGCCAAATAGCAAACAATGCAGATGTTAGTGTAACGGCGTTCCTCTGTTGAAGGAGGAGCGGACCAAAATGCAGCGTGGTGGTTACTCATGTTTAATGATGGAAAAATGACTTGACATGAAAATACTGAAATGTACAAAAACAACAGACGGAAACGTGAAAAAACTATACAGCCTATCTAGTGAAACTAAACACAGAGACAGGAACAATCACCCACGAAACACTCAAAGACTATGGCTGCCTAAATATGGTTCCCAATCAGAGACAACGATAATCACCTGACTCTGATTGAGAACCGCCTCAGGCAGCCATAGACTACGCTAGACACCCCACAAAACCCCAAGACAAAAACACACCACAATAACCCATGTCACACCCTGGCCTGACCGAATAAATGAAGAATAAACATAATATATTTCGACCAGGGCGTGACAGAACCCCCCCCCCCTAAGGTGCGGACTCCCGGACGCACATCAAAACAATAGGGAGGGTCTGGGTGGGCGTCTGTCCATGGTGGCGGCTCCGGCGTGGTACGTGGACCCCACTCTATAAATGTCTTAGTCCCCCCTCCTCGTATCCTAGGGTAGTCCACCCTCGCCGCCGACCATGGCCTAGTAGTCCTCACCCAGAAACCCACTGGACTGAGGGTCAGCTGAGGGACTGAGGGTCAGCTCGGGACTGAGGGTCAGCTCGGGACTGAGGGGCAGCTCGGGACTGAGGGGCAGCTCGGGACAGAGGCAACTCGGGACTGAGGGGCAGCTCGTGACTGAGAGGCAGCTCAGCACTGAGGGGCAGCTCAGCACTGAGGGGAAGCTCGGGACTGAGAGGAAGCCCAGCACTGAGAGGAAGCCCAGCACTGAGAGAAAGCCCAGCACTGAGAGGAAGCTCAGCCAGGTAGTTGGATCCGGCAGATCCTGGCTGGCTGACGATTCTGGCAGATCCTGGCTGACTGGCAGATCTGGAAGAGTCTGGTTGACTGGCAGATCTGGAAGAGTCTGGTTGACTGGCAGATCTGGAAGAGTCTGGTTGACTGGCAGATCTGGAAGAGTCTGGCTGACTGGCAGATCTGGAAGAGTCTGGCTGACTGGCAGATCTGGAAGAGTCTGGCTGACTGGCGGATCCTGGCAGACTGACGGATCTGGCTGCTCCATGCTGACTGGCGGCTCTGATTGCTCCATGTAGACTGACAGCTCTGGCAGCTTCTTGCAAACTGGCAGCTTCTTGCAGACTGGCAGCCCCTTACAGACTGGCAGCTCCTTGCAGACTGGCAGCTCTGGCTGCTCCATGCAGACTGGCAGCTCTGGCTACTCCATGCCGACTAACAGGTCCTTGCAGACTGGCAGCTCCTTGCAGACTGACAGCTCCTTGCAGACTGACAGCTCCTTGCAGACTGGCAGCTCCTTGCAGACTGGCAGCTCCATGCAGACTGGCAGCTCCATGCAGACTGGCAGCTCCGGCTGCTCCATGCAGACTGACAGCTCTGGCTGTTCTATGAAGGCTGACAGCTCTGGCTGTTCCATGCAGACTGACAGCTCTGGCTGCTCCATGCAGACTGACAGCTCTGGCTGCTCCATGCAGACTGACAGCTCGGGCTGCGCTAAACAGGCGGGAGACTCCAGCAGCGCTGTAGAGGAGGAAGGCTCTGGCTGCGCTAAACAGGCGGGAAACTCCAGCCGCGCAGGAGAGGAGGAAGGCTCTGGCTGCGCTAAACAGGCGGGAGACTCCAGCAGCGCAGGAGAGGAGAAAGGCTCGGGCAGCGCTGAACAGGCGGGAGACTCCGGCAGCGCAGGAGAGGAGAAAGGCTCCGGTAGCGCTGAACAGGCGGGAGACTCCGGCAGCGCAGGAGAGGAGAAAGGCTCCGGTAGCGCTGGAGAGGTGAGGCGCACTGTAAGCCTGATATGCGTGGTGCTGGCACTGGTGGTACTGGGCCGAGGATACGCACAGGAAGCCTGGTGCGGGGAGCTGCCCCCGGAGGGCTGGTGTGTGGAGGTGGCACAGGATGGGCACAGGATGGACCGTGAAGGCGTACTGGAGATCTTGAGAGCAGTGTTGGCACAGGACGTGCAAGGCTAGGGATGTGCACAGGAGGCCTGGTGCGTGTGGCTGGCACCAACTTCACCAGCCGACTAACACGCACCTCAGGACGAGTATGGAGCGCTGACCCAGGTGCCATCAAATCCCTGACACGTTCCGTCGGGCGAATTCCATGCAAAAAGCACCAACACAGCAACTCCCTCATTTCTCTCTCCTCCAATTTGCCCATTAACTCCTTCACAGTCTCTGTTTCGCTCACCTCCAACACCGGCTCTGGTTCTGGTCTCCTCCTTGGCTCCTCACGATAAACAGGGAGAGTTGGCTCAGGTCTGACTCCTGACTCTGCCACACTCTCCCTGAGCCCCCCCCTAGAAATTTCTCGGGCTGACTCTCGGGCTCTCGGGCCAACCGTGTTCCCTCGTATCGCCGGCTCCTCTCTCCGGCTGCCTCCACCTGTTCCCATGGGAGGCGATCTCTTCCAGCCAGTATCTCCTCCCAAGTGTAACAACCCTTGCCTTCCAAAACGTCTTCCCATGTCCATTCCTCCTTTTGCTGCTCCTGCTGCCGCTGCTTGTCACCACGCCGCTTGGTCCTGTTGTGGTGGGTGATTCTGTAACGACGTTCCTCTGTTGAAGGAGGAGCGGACCAAAATGCAGCGTGTTGGTTACTCATGTTTAATGATGGAAAAATGACTTGACATGAAAATACTGACATGTACAAAAACAACAGACGGAAACGTGAAAAAACTATACAGCCTATCTAGTGAAACTAAACACAGAGACAGGAACAATCACCCACGAAACACTCAAAGAATATGGCTGCCTAAATATGGTTCCCAATCAGAGACAACGATAATCACCTGACTCTGATTGAGAACCGCCTCAGGCAGCCATAGACTACGCTAGACACCCCACAAAACCCCAAGACAAAAACACACCACAATAACCCATGTCACACCCTGGCCTGACCGAATAAATGAAGAATAAACATAATATATTTCGACCAGGGCGTGACAGTTAGAAGCACGGTGGCTAGGAAAAACTCCCTCGGAAAACCTAGAGAGGAAACAGGCTCTGAGGGGCGGCATTGTTTGTCTTTGATTGAATGCGATACATTTACTGTTGCTGTGATACATCTCACACCATGATAGAACATAACCCAGCTAGGGTAAGTTACAAATGAGACATCACCAGTGACAGCTAGCAGGCCTCAGTCCCCGAGTCCCCACTTACATGATGGAGCTCCAGTCTCAGCCTCATCTCCCATTGCAACACAATCTCACACTTAATTCGTGCAAATACAGTGTCTTGCAAAAGTATTCACCCCCTTTGGCGTTTTTTCTATTTTGTTGCATTACAACCTGTAAATTAAATTGATTTTTATTTGGATTTCATGTAATGGACATTCATAAAATAGTCCAAATTACTTGTTTAAATTTTTATTATTTTTTAAATAAAGGAAAAGTGGTAAGTGCTTATGTATTCACTCCCTTTGCTATGAAGCACCTAAGACCTGGTGCAACCAATTACTTTCAGAAGTAACATAATTAGTTAAATAAAGTCCACCTGTGTGCAATCTAAGTGTCACATGATCTGTCACATAATCTCAGTATATTTACACCTGTTTTGAAAGGCCCCATATTCTGCAACACCACTAAGCAAGGGTCACCACCAAGCAAAAGGCACTATGAAGACCAAGGAGGTCTCCAAACAGGTCGGGACAAAGTTGTGGAGAAATACAGATCAGGGTTGGGTTATAAAAAAATATCATTCACTTTGAACATCCCACGGAGCACCATTAAATCCATTATCATTTTTTTTGAATGAATATGGCACCACAACAAACCTGCCAAGAGAGGGACCAACACCTACATCACCCCGAGAACACCATCCCCACAGTGAAGCATAGTGGTGGCAGCGTCATGCTGTGGGGATGTTTTTCATCAGCAGGGACTGGGAAACTGGTCAGAATTGAAGGAATGATGGATGGTGCTAAATACAGGGAAATTCTTAAGGAAAACCTGTTTCAGTCTTCCAGAGATTTGAGACTGGGACAGAGGTTCACCTTCCAGCAGGACAATGGCCCAAAGCATACTGCTAAAGCAACACTCGAGTGGTTTAAGGGGAAACATTTAAATGTCTTGGAATGGCCTAGTCAAAGCCCAGACCTCACCACAGATTCTCTATTGGATTATGACTTAAAGATCAAATCAAATCTCATTTGTCACATACACATGGTTAGCAGATGTTAATGCGAGTGTAGCAAAATGCTTGTGCTTCTAGTTCTGACAATGCAGTAATAACCAACGAGTAATCTAGCTAACAATTCCAAAACTACTACCTTATACAGATAAGTGTAAAGGGATAAAGAATATGTACATTAAGATATATGAATGAGTGATGGTACAGAGCGGCATAGGCAAGATGCAGTAGATGGTATCGAGTACAGTATATACATATGAGATGAGTATGTAAACAAAGTGGCATAGTTTAAAGTGGCTAGTGATACATGTATTACATAAAGATGCAGTAATGATATATAGTACAGTATATATATATACATATGAGATAAATAATGTAGGGTATGTAAACATTATATTAAGTAGCATTGTTTAAAGTGGCTAGTGAAAAGTTGGCAGAACTTTGGTAGCGTTTTCCTCAAATTTGCTTTGTTAAAATCCCCAGCTGCAATAAAGGTGGCCTCAAGATATGTGGTTTCCTGAGTAGTGTAGTTCCTTGAGGGCCGTCGTGATATCGGCTTGAGGGGGAATATACACGGCTGTGACTATAACCGAAGAGAATTATCTTGGGAAGTAATACAGTCAGCATTTGATTATGAGGTATTCTAGGTTGGGTGAACAAAAAGACTTGAGTGTCTGTACGTTATCACAACCACACCATGAGTGGTTAATCATGAAACATCCCACTGCCCTTCCTCCCAGGGAGGTATTTATTCCTGTCTGCGCGAATTACTGAGAACCCAGCTGGCTGTATGGACAGGTACAGTATATCCAGAGAGAGCCATGATTCCGTGAAACAGAGTATGTTACAATCCTTGATGGCTCTATGGAAGGAGATCCTCACCCTGAGCTTGTCTACTTTATTGAACATTAGCGAGTAATATATTCGGAAGCGTAGGATGATAAAGTCTACTCCGAATACCTCTTTTCCGCTTGCAGTGAAAAATTCTCAGTCTGAAGCCATTCGATTATGGGTTTCACATCCCTATAAAAATTATGATACAAGTTATAGCACCTTAAAAAGGGTTTATTTACAACATCTGGGGTATAACATGTTGGGCAAAGTGGAGAGTAGGAGAGTCTGATATTTAACCCCTAACTTGGGTTCAGTCTTTGCCAATGAGAACCAAGAGGGGCCTAGCTTTGTCCTTCATGACTGGGAAAGGCCTCGATTCTAGGCCGTAGGAAATCCTATATCCATCTCATTAGATCGGAACAGGATGTCACACCCTGATCTGTGTCACCTGTCTTTGTGCTTTCTCCACCCACTCCCGGTGTCGCTCATCTTCCCTATTATCCCCAGTGTATTTATACCTGTGTTCTCTGTTGCGAGTTTGTTTTGTTAGTCAAGCCTACCAGCGTTTTCCCCATGCTCCTGTCTTTTCTAGTTCCTGTTTTCTAGTTTTCCCGGTTTTGACCATTCTGTCTGCCCTGACCCTGAGCCTGCCTGCCATTCTGTACCTTGTCACACCACCCTGGATTATTGACCTCTGCCTGCCCTGACTGCCGTTCTGTACCTTATGGACTCTGATCTGGATTACTGACCTCTGCCTGCCCTTGACCTGTCATTTTGCCTGCCCCCTGTTCTAGTAATAAACTTTTGTTACTTCGACACTGTCTGCATCTGGGTCTTCTCCTGAAACGTGATACAGGACGGATCAACAGTGATTCATATCACTGGTTTGCAACCTAAAAAAAGGATAGTTGTGTTTTGCTACATAACACACATGATTGGTCTACACATATGATGTGGATCATTGTCAGGTTATTAGATGTATAAGCTTTAGTAACAAAAGAACACCATAGTTATAATAACTCTTTAAACAGGTAGTTTGTAAATGTGTAGAATGTGTTTGTTTTGGGTCCACACTGGTAAGTTAACTTGTGTAAATTAGACAATCACAGAGGATTTTCTTCTGAATAACTGGTCAGGGCATAACACTTTTTCATTCAGCTTCAGGCAACTTTGATGCACTGTAAGGCTTGATCACAACTGCAGTGACTGCTTCTGTCACGCCCATTGTTGCTTATCCATTGTACACTAGTTATATCAATGTAATTACACCCAACACAATGTTGAAGAACAGAATGCTTCCCACCACTAGATCACATAACTAGACATGAGCCGGATGTGGTCCCATCGCTGCCACCAATGTAGCGGAAGAAAGTTCAATCTAACCAGGGCTCATACGTGGCAACGTAAATTCTAATAGCCGTTGCCATGAAAGCCTAACAGGCCTCTGGGCAGAGGAACTAGGCCTACAATGCTGGCATATGCCTTGTTAGAATAACCTATATAACATGTAACATGATTGACACGACTGTAATAATCGTCATGAAATGGCCTTGGAAGTTCCATAAATGGAAGCCACCATAATTCATTATTTTACATGAACCTGTTACATCCATTGATATGGTCATAGTCCAGACTCGTTATAGATGCAAATACCATATAGTTGCATCAGAGAAAACAAACTTTTTTTTTTGAAGGTCTTCTGTTTCCCCATATTTATTGATGAATTAACTTCGCATCATGAAAATGTATCCCTATTCCCAAATCAAATACCTTCATCGATACCGCAAAAAAAAATCGGACAAAGCAGTGTTTTACTCCAATCTGGCAACCCTCATAAAATCTGACATAGCACCAGTATCCCAAGGTATGAAGCGGGAAAAAAAGCATAGAAAACAGCATTAGCATCAATAAAAAGAAAAAGCGTAAGGCTACTATTATATTATACGTATTTCGGTGACAACCTGGTTGATTAACAATATCGGTTTATTTCTTACATAAATAAATGTGGGACACAAAAAAAGGCAGTGTAAAACACCATTACCCACAATGCATTGCTCCAATAACTTTCAAAAGATTGTTACAATGTTGCCCCCCCAAAGTCGTACAAAAATCGTTGTCTTTTCATACGAATTAAGTCACACAAAAATGTGTGTATTTTCACAAGAATTAAGCCACACAAAAACGCAAATACTTGTACATATTTGTGTCCCCATGTGTAATATCTGAGTGAAATAGGGAACCTGTCAATACATGTGTGTCTTTTGACTGCTGGGGAATTTGCAGTATGACTACATTATACATCCGCAACCATGAAAACGAGCATACACTACAGCTCTCGATTCTCAAGTTCACCATCATTTCTATGTCTAAAGTAGATAAGATTGACTTTCTCTCCAGTACAGAATATAATGGAATAATCTTTATTTCTCTACTGTTTGGCTGTTTCTCCTTCTTACTCATTCTACTTCCCTGTCTCTCTTCTTTTCTCTGTTGATTCTTTCTTCTGGCCTCTCACCTTCTCTCTCACTTCCTCTCTCCCTCACTCTATTTCTTTCTGTCTCTCTCCTTTCCTCACTCCCTCCATCTTACTCCCTTTCTCCCTGAGTTGCAGAGGGCTGGCGGGCCTGTTTTATTTAATAACTCACTCAGGCCTCTGATCCATGGTTAATGATGGAGCCAGAAGCCCCCTCGGTACAAAACACACTCTGGCGGCCCCCATGCATCACTCCGCTCAGTTCTAATTGAGCACCACGAGCGCCAGTCGCACTGCAGGCAGTGGGAGGGCTATAGGAGGTGAGGCGACTGGCAGCCGCAAAGCTGGAATGGCGGACAGGAACCCATAAAAGTCACAAAGGGGCCTGAGCCGTGCCAGAGGACATCAGAGTTGAGAGAGAGAGGAGAGAGGAGAGAGGAGAGAGGAGAGAGAGAGAGAGAGAGGAAGGGAAGCAGGGAAGGAGAGACAAAGTGAGGAAGAGATATAGAAACACAAAAAGAGTGAGAGAGAGAGACAAAGGGAGAGAGGGAAGAGGGAGGAGAGGGGCTAGCAGAGATGGCAGGCTGTGGAGCGTCTGATGTCATTTTGCCCGTCTGATCCGCGGGCTCCACTCGTCCTTGTGTTCCCGCTGATCACATAAAGCTGGATCCAGTTTCACATCACTCTGTATAACACTGCACTGTGATCAGAAGATGAATGGGAAAGCACTTGGAGAGTCCATGAATACAGCACGCTGACAAATGGTGTGAGAGATGTGCTATGAATATAATTAACCAAGTTCAGTTGGTTGGAGAAGATTCTGGCAACAGCAAATCAAATTTGCGGGTTCAATTCCCGCATGGGCCACGTGTACTGACTGTGAATGAACTGTAAGTCGATGTAGATACGAACTTCTGGTAATGACTGCATTCAAATTATGCCGAGCCAATTTGATGGCCTGAGGAACAGTTTGTGTCATTACTGTTATGGAAAGTAAAGTGTAACCAAGTTGAAGGAATTTACAGGGCCGTTTTCTGAGCTCGGCGATAAAAAATGTGTAGAGAGAGGCAAAGTGCAAAAGTTTGACCTAATGCAAGGTCAGTCAGAGTAGCCTATGCTTGTGTCATTTGACCAACAGGTTCTGAGGTCAGGGGATGAGGTTAGAGTTCACTGACCATTGCGGTCAATGGCGAAGGGCGTGTCGGAGGTGACGATGTCGTAGTTGCAGATCTGGCTGTACTGCGGGGAACAGTCCTGATCCCAGGCCTCCACCTGCAGGATGCTGTCGTAGATCTTCCCCTCCGTTACTGCTGCATGGTATACGGCCTCCCGGAACACAGGAGAGAACTCATTCACGTCATCCACCTGGATGTGAACCACCGCCCTGGATAGAGGGAGAGAGGGAGGAGTGAGTGAGCGAGTGAGTGAGCGAGAGAGAGAGAGAGAGCAAAAGGTGTGAGGGAAGGTAATGAGAGAGACCTTTGATGCTCTTTCTTCCAACAATAGGTAATAATGATAACAAAATACTCAAATGACAAACATAAACAACAACACACAAACTCATTACCAGCTCAGGGAACATGAGAAAGAGAAACACCAGAGCAAGGGGGCATACAACGTAAAAGTAAAATCCTTCACTGTTTTTTACTGTTAGTTGTGCTGTAAAAAATGCGAGGTAGTGATGCAATGTTTTCGCACCGAAGCCATTGAGAGATATCCTCACCAAATCTAGGTTGGTTCGGGGCCTCTTCCTTTGTACTTTGTTTAAACAACCACAGGGCTGAACATACAGTAAGTAATATTTAAAATATCTCAGTATAAATTTTTATTTTTTAAAATCCAGTTTCTCAAACTCTACCTATAATTCTGCTGACAATGACCTTGTGACAAGAAGTGATGCTGCAACATGCCTTCCAAATTAAAGGCATTAACTTAATGACACCTACTTAGAATGTCCTGCAGTGATGCTGCTTAGCTGAAGCACACACGCGCACGCACACACACACACACAGCTTTCACACTCTCCACATACGTTGCTGCGACTCTTGTTTATTATCTATCCTGATTGCCTAGTCACTTTTACCCTTACCCACATGTACATGTGACCTCAACTACCTCGTACCCCTGCACATTGGCTTGTTACCGGTACTCCTTGTATGTAGCCTCGTTATTGTTATTTATTGTGGTACTATTTCCTATTCGCTCATTTTCTTTCCTTTTTAACTCTGCATTGTTGGGAAAGGACTTGTAAAGTAAGCATTTCACTGTAAAGTCTACACCTGTTGTATTTGGCGCACGTGACAAATACATTTTGATCTGGATGAAAATAAAACAGATGCGCACACACTGGTTTTGACAGGTGCCCTATTTCACTCGGGAGACATTAATCAAAGATGACCAACCCGTGAAATCACTCCCACCCTCTCATGCCCATCTCTCTCTCTCTCTCTGTGCGACAATATCAGCCATAGTCAGTGCACTAGAGCACAGCCTTCAGTAGCACTTCATCAGAGCAGGGCTATATAAGGCTTTATGTGAGACTGTCTGACTCATAAGGAGCCTTCGGGCCCTCATTAATGAAAATCATACCCAGGGCTAAACATTGAGCAGGTCTCAGCTGTTACGAGGACTACAGAAGGCTGCTATTGCACGGCGGATGTGCTCAGTCACTGTCTGTGATTACAGTCTGAGGATAACTAAAGACTCACATACTGGACGCTTGGCATGTAGAGTTGCACCCCCACCCCACCCTTTTGCCCTCAGAACAGCCTCAATTTGTCGGGGCATGGACTCTACAAGTTGTCAAAAGCGTTCCACCGGGACTCTGGCCCAAGTTGTCTCCAATGCTTCCCACAGTTGTGTCAAGTTGTCTGGATGTCCTTCGGGTGGTGGACCATTCTTGATACACACGGGAAACTGTTGAGTGTGAAAAACCCAGCTGCGTTGCAGTTCTTGACACAAACCAGTTTGCTTGTATTACGCAACATTTTTACAAAAATCAATCTCACACAAAAAAAAGATCCAGCCAGACACACACACACACACACACACACACACACACACACACACACACACACACACACACACACACACACACACCCCCCCCCACTCCCTCCGACACACACACCAACCCCCCATCACACAGACCAACCCCCCCTCCCTGACACACACTCCTTCCTTACTTGTGTGACTTCTTCCAGCTGATCCCGTTGGCCCCGGCCCCACAGTCGTAGGCCTGGATGACGAAGGTGTACTCCTTTTGGGTCTCACAGTCCACCAGGCCCTTGGCCCTCAGGACCCCCTCCCCTGACGTCTTGTTGAGGACCACAGCCTCGAACGGGGCCTCCTGCCCGTGGATCATAAACGCACAGATCTCCCCTGCAAGGAAAATGAGGAGGAGGAGGAGAAGGTGGGGAGGAAGTGAGGGGGAGAGAGAGAATTAATAGAGAGATAATGGACATGGTTTGTCACCTTGTTTTTCAGAGCTGGAAATGTGTCTCGGCGTGCCGCCACACTAAACACTGTTATCGAGGACATGTATGTGTTTTTAGAGATGGTGGCAGAATACACTTGAGCTACTAAGAGACTGAAAGAGCTTTCTGCGGGTTGTAATCAACCTCAGTGGCATCATGTTGTGCCAGGCCAGACAGGGAGGAAGAAATGCAATTTGTGTTTGCTTGATTTTGCAATATTCCTCTCTCCAGGCCACCTTTCAGAAAAATTAAGTTTTTAAGTCTCATGGTCCAATAGGAGAGAGACACTGGTTTGCTATCTCGGTTTTTAATAGCACAAGTGGTATGACAATCAAATTAAATTGAAGTATGTTTAATTGTCTGCTGGATATGATGACACAATAATTAGCTTTTTTTCTCTTTACCTTGTTGAATGAGTCAGATTGAAATTGTAATGCTCAGTCCTCCCGAATGTAAGCACTACCTTCCTAATGACACAGTGTAGTGTATTTGCCTTGTAAGGGTCTCTGTTTCAAGCGAGTGACTATCGCCCGCCTTCACTACACTGGTGTCAGAAGTGGGATGGATAACTGGTTTCCTGCCATTGCAAGAATTGTGTCTTTTTATAGAGTAATGCTGGGGAACACTTTCTTGGTGAATGGGGTAGGGTAGTGGTTAGAGCTTTGGACTAACAACCAGAAGTTTGAAAGTTCAAACCCCCAAGCTGACAAGATACAAATCTGTCGTTCTGCCCCTGAACAGGCAGTTAACCCAGGCTGCCATTGAAAATAAGAATTTGTTCTTAACTGACTTGACTAGTTAAATAAAGGTAAAATAAAAAAGTAAACCACATCCATTGAAATTACACTTGGGGATCTTGTAAGGCATTCAAACATCTTAATGTCGTAGATTCACAAATCCCCCTCCAATATCCTCACCTTTTTTAGAAGTATGCAATAGTGGGCAACACAGAGTCACAGTTCTGAACACAATGATCTTTGTCAGAATCTCTCGCTGACATAAATTAAATACGGGCCTGACACCAGACATGTGGTGTGTAGTCAAGAAGAAAATAACTACAGATATCCCGCTGACTATGTAACGATGTGAAACGGTTAGCTTAGTTAGCGGTGTGCACTAAATAGCGTTTCAATCGGTGACGTCACTTGCTCTGAGACCTTGAAGTAGTAGTCCCCCTTGCTCTGCAAGGGCCGCGGCTTTTGTGGAGCGATGGGTAACGACGCTTCGAGGGTGACTGTTGTTGATGTGTACAGAGGGTCCCTGGTTCTCGCGAGGGGACGGTTTAAAATTAACCTGTTTCACTGCACCAACTCAATAATAAACATCGCTTTTTTATTGACGTTTCCGATTCTGGAACCAACTCTGTATTTATGTTATTTTCAGGGATTTGGGGAAATAGCCTTAGGGAATACACTAGCACCCCTGACCCTGTGACAGCCGATAGTACTTAAACCTTAGCAGGGCTTCGGGAACAAAACCTGCCAATGCTATCCCTCGTATGCACAAGCGCCACTGCCAAACTCGGATAAACAAAACTTTCTCTCTATCTCTCAGCCTCAACTCCCCTGCATTCTTCATCCCTCGCTCTTTGTCTCCGTTTAAATATATATATATTTTTAGAACCCATTCCACCCGCTCAAATCATCACAACTCCATTCGGAGTGGTGAAATAACAATTTACCCTTCGCGGTCCATCCGTCCTCGCTGCTGCCTGGGCTTGTAGTTTACATTTCCCCTCTATATTAGGCCCCACAATGCCTTATCGAAATTAAACGACCGCCACAATGGGCGCGGAGCGTCAAGGTGCGCGGAGGGAGAAAATAATAATCCAAACACAGCGGGTGGGGTGCGAGGGCAATGATAAACACAGCGTGGCACTGAGCATCCAGCGCCTTCCAAATATTATGTTAGATGGCGAGGGAGGAAAAGGGAGGCGAAGCCAATATGAAATATGAAAATAACAAACACAATCATACACCACATATAAAATACACAAACATACAGAATACTGGGAATAAAATACAAACATTTCCATTTAGTAGTTTGGGTCTGATGCAAAGCCATTTTACACTCCATCTGCTTGACCGCAAATGCATTTGTCTGGATTACGTTTAGAGAGAGAGGCTGGAGGGGTCAGGAAACTATCAACGAGTGCAGCGAAGGAGACATGCAATGTACAGGTAACTGGCAAAATTAAGGAAACACCAACGTAAAGTGTATTAACACTAGAACCTAATGGCCTTTCAGCCTATAAATACCAGCTAGAGAACGTTGCTGGTTGTCCCCTTTAGTATACGCATCAGACATCAACCTACAAATCGCAGCAAACACCAACGCTTGATAAAGCACCAACGCTTGATAAATAGTGCATAAACTGTTATAAAGGATTCGTTGCATGAAGAAATATTTGTGGACATATATCAATAAATGAACAAAGTTATTTGTTCAGATAGAGTCAAGGATACGTTTTGTATAATTCTACATAGTCTTAGCAAAACGTAGGACAATAGCCTATTTTCGTTTCCCTTACAATAAAACCATTACGGTGTAATCCAATTGATCAACTTTATTTGTAGATTCGATTAGTAATAGAGTTATAGTAATTCATAAAGTCCAGTTACAGCTTCTTTTGACAAAATAGAAACCAAAAATGTTATAATAATTTAACCAGCCAGGTCACAGGTGAAATGATTTTCTGTATTCCTAAACAAAAGCATCAGTGCGTGAACAGCTGTAAAGGATGAATTGCATAAATAAATGACAAGTTTTTATTTTTTTCTTGGTAGCCAGAGCAATGCTGCTGTCTAAGTGGTCATGTGCTGAACGCATGGGCAGCACAGAAATGTGGAAATAGAGCTGCACCTCTTGAATTTTGAGAGTTATTTGACAAAGGTAAGTGTCATAGATACAATATGCTCATTCTGATACTATAGAGAACCCAAAATGTTTTACCTGCATGTGACTCTGAAGGATGATTTGATAAAGTGATGCTCCTTTCCTTGGGATCTGTCATTTACAAGATGTACCTATCTCTTCGGTGTACAACATGACAACTGATAGGCCTAATATTGTCACACATCCGATTCATTGTCAATGTAATCTTGTCTATAGGCTAACTCTTATTATGTGTGAAATTAGTTTAGGTACAGTTTAGGTGTAGTTTAGATGTGCAGGCTGTCTGGCATCATTTGTTTCCTGCTCATCAAGTTGGATAGAGTCAAGGATATGTTTAGCGTTATTCTAAAGGCCTGCTGCAACACATAGCATGTTGTCACTTCCCTTACAATGCATTTGATTAGTACTAGAGTTACAGTCAATAAAACAGTCCTGTAAATGCAATCTGTTTACAAAGTAAAAACGTAAAAGAGAACGGTGTCAACCCCCCAAGATGCATCAAATGATTTTACTGCTGATCAAAAGTCAGCAACACAAATTCACCATTTCACTATTGCCTTTCTATATGTAATCAGCCTCTTCACCTTCCTTATCATTCAGTTAGGCCTAATTGAAATTCAATTGTAAAGTAAGGTGCATAATTATCGCCCATTCTTCCATTTGTCACTCATTCAGTGAGGAGGGAGAGACGTATTAGTGCCTGGCTGGGTACCAACGTCCTCCAGCACACTGTTTGGCGGGTTAAGTCAGGAATAGGTGTGGGGGAAAAAACAGGAAAAAAGGCTATACATACTTTTCTGTTTGTGATTTAAAAATTCGGACAAATGAGCAGCGTAAAATACAAACATTCAGGAAAAGGCAGAGAAGTAGCATGACATGGCTTTTTTTTTCTTTACAAAATCAAACATCAGTGGCCACTATTCCACTGTTAATAGGGCATTGGGCCACCATGAGCCACCCGAACAGCTTCCATGCACCTTGGAATAGATTCTACAAGTGTCTGGATGCGACACCATTCTTCCATAAGAAATTCCATAATTTGGTGTTTTGTTGATGGTGGTGGAAAACGCTGTCTCAGGCGCCACTCTAGAATCTCCCATAGTGTTCAGTTGGGTTGGAATCTGGTGACTGAGATGCAGGTTGGCATTTATTGCTGTGAGTCTTGCCCTGGAGGCATCTCCGCAGAGTGGTCACTAGCTGACACAGCCACAAAGTTATACAAAAGGATTTTAAAACCAACCCTAACCACACTGCTAATGCTAATGCCTACCCCTAACCTTAAATTAAGACCAAAAAGCAACCTGTATTAGTGCCTGGCTGGGTACCAACGTCCTCCAGCACACTGTTTGGCGGGTTAAGTCAGGAATAGGTGTGGGGGAAAAAGCAGGAAAAAAGGCTATACATACTTTTCTGTTTGTGATTTAAAAATTCGGACAAATGAGCAGCTTAAAATACAAACATTCAGGAAAAGGCAGAGAAGTAGCATGACATGGCTTTTTTTTTTTTACAAAATCAAACATCAGTGGCCACTATTCCACTGTTAATAGGGCATTGGGCCACCATGAGCCACCCGAACAGCTTCCATGCACCTTGGAATAGATTCTACAAGTGTCTGGATGCGACACCATTCTTCCATAAGAAATTCCATAATTTGGTGTTTTGTTGATGGTGGTGGAAAACGCTGTCTCAGGCGCCACTCTAGAATCTCCCATAGTGTTCAGTTGGGTTGGAATCTGGTGACTGAGATGCAGGTTGGCATTTATTGCTGTGAGTCTTGCCCTGGAGGCATCTCCGCAGAGTGGTCACTAGCTGACACAGCCACAAAGTTATACAAAAGGATTTTAAAACCAACCCTAACCACACTGCTAATGCTAATGCCTACCCCTAACCTTAAATTAAGACCAAAAAGCAACCTGTATTAGTGCCTGGCTGGGTACCAACGTCCTCCAGCACACTGTTTGGCGGGTTAAGTCAGGAATAGGTGTGGGGGAAAAAGCAGGAAAAAAGGCTATACATACTTTTCTGTTTGTGATTTAAAAATTCGGACAAATGAGCAGCGTAAAATACAAACATTCAGGAAAAGGCAGAGAAGTAGCATGACATGGCTTTTTTTTTCTTTACAAAATCAAACATCAGTGGCCACTATTCCACTGTTAATAGGGCATTGGGCCACCATGAGCCACCCGAACAGCTTCCATGCACCTTGGAATAGATTCTACAAGTGTCTGGATGCGACACCATTCTTCCATAAGAAATTCCATAATTTGGTGTTTTGTTGATGGTGGTGGAAAACGCTGTCTCAGGCGCCACTCTAGAATCTCCCATAGTGTTCAGTTGGGTTGGAATCTGGTGACTGAGATGCAGGTTGGCATTTATTGCTGTGAGTCTTGCCCTGGAGGCATCTCCGCAGAGTGGTCACTAGCTGACACAGCCACAAAGTTATACAAAAGGATTTTAAAACCAACCCTAACCACACTGCTAATGCTAATGCCTACCCCTAACCTTAAATTAAGACCAAAAAGCAACCTGTATTAGTGCCTGGCTGGGTACCAACGTCCTCCAGCACACTGTTTGGCGGGTTAAGTCAGGAATAGGTGTGGGGGAAAAAACAGGAAAAAAGGCTATACATACTTTTCTGTTTGTGATTTAAAAATTCGGACAAATGAGCAGCTTAAAATACAAACATTCAGGAAAAGGCAGAGAAGTAGCATGACATGGCTTTTTTTTTTTCTTTACAAAATCAAACATCAGTGGCCACTATTCCACTGTTAATAGGGCATTGGGCCACCATGAGCCACCCGAACAGCTTCCATGCACCTTGGAATAGATTCTACAAGTGTCTGGATGCGACACCATTCTTCCATAAGAAATTCCATAATTTGGTGTTTTGTTGATGGTGGTGGAAAACGCTGTCTCAGGCGCCACTCTAGAATCTCCCATAGTGTTCAGTTGGGTTGGAATCTGGTGACTGAGATGCAGGTTGGCATTTATTGCTGTGAGTCTTGCCCTGGAGGCATCTCCGCAGAGTGGTCACTAGCTGACACAGCCACAAAGTTATACAAAAGGATTTTAAAACCAACCCTAACCACACTGCTAATGCTAATGCCTACCCCTAACCTTAAATTAAGACCAAAAAGCAACCTGTATTAGTGCCTGGCTGGGTACCAACGTCCTCCAGCACACTGTTTGGCGGGTTAAGTCAGGAATAGGTGTGGGGAAAAAACAGGAAAAAAGGCTATACATACTTTTCTGTTTGTGATTTAAAAATTCGGACAAATGAGCAGCTTAAAATACAAACATTCAGGAAAAGGCAGAGAAGTAGCATGACATGGCTTTTTTTTTTCTTTACAAAATCAAACATCAGTGGCCACTATTCCACTGTTAATAGGGCATTGGGCCACCATGAGCCACCCGAACAGCTTCCATGCACCTTGGAATAGATTCTACAAGTGTCTGGATGCGACACCATTCTTCCATAAGAAATTCCATAATTTGGTGTTTTGTTGATGGTGGTGGAAAACGCTGTCTCAGGCGCCACTCTAGAATCTCCCATAGTGTTCAGTTGGGTTGGAATCTGGTGACTGAGATGCAGGTTGGCATTTATTGCTGTGAGTCTTGCCCTGGAGGCATCTCCGCAGAGTGGTCACTAGCTGACACAGCCACAAAGTTATACAAAAGGATTTTAAAACCAACCCTAACCACACTGCTAATGCTAATGCCTACCCCTAACCTTAAATTAAGACCAAAAAGCAACCTGTATTAGTGCCTGGCTGGGTACCAACGTCCTCCAGCACACTGTTTGGCGGGTTAAGTCAGGAATAGGTGTGGGGGAAAAAACAGGAAAAAAGGCTATACATACTTTTCTGTTTGTGATTTAAAAATTCGGACAAATGAGCAGCTTAAAATACAAACATTCAGGAAAAGGCAGAGAAGTAGCATGACATGGCTTTTTTTTTTCTTTACAAAATCAAACATCAGTGGCCACTATTCCACTGTTAATAGGGCATTGGGCCACCATGAGCCACCCGAACAGCTTCCATGCACCTTGGAATAGATTCTACAAGTGTCTGGATGCGACACCATTCTTCCATAAGAAATTCCATAATTTGGTGTTTTGTTGATGGTGGTGGAAAACGCTGTCTCAGGCGCCACTCTAGAATCTCCCATAGTGTTCAGTTGGGTTGGAATCTGGTGACTGAGATGCAGGTTGGCATTTATTGCTGTGAGTCTTGCCCTGGAGGCATCTCCGCAGAGTGGTCACTAGCTGACACAGCCACAAAGTTATACAAAAGGATTTTAAAACCAACCCTAACCACACTGCTAATGCTAATGCCTACCCCTAACCTTAAATTAAGACCAAAAAGCAACCTGTCAACCTGTGACTGAGACAGACAGACACACACCCTTTATATCCCCTATGCTCCTTTGAGGCCCCTCTTTCATTGTCACTGAGATCACTTCTTGTAGCCATGGTAGCCAAAATAATGGGCATTTTTATACATGACCCTTAGCATGATGGGATGTTAATTGCTTAATTAACTCAGGAACTACACCTGTGTGGAAGCACCTGCTTTCAATATTCTTTGTATCCCTCATTAACTCAAGCCTTTCCTTATTTTAGCAGTTACCTGTATGTGTAAATGATAATGACAGACAGACGAAGAGATTTCAGGGAAGAAGATTCCTATCGTGTCAGCAGAAGTGCACTTTGCATCTCTCTTAAACGCCACTTAGATTGCCTCTCAAAAGCACTGCCAAGAGATGTGCTCTAGTAGTCTACTATTGATTCTGAATCGTACCGTTTTGGGCCTGAACTCTTCGGTATATACAGTATCTTATGGGAAGTGGCTGTTTTCACGGTAAATGTGAAAATATAAAGATTTGTCAGGGGATTTGATAGAGTGCCAAGGTGTTTGAGAAGTGCTGTAGGGACGAGTGGGAGTCAGCAGAAATGATTCCGAGAAAAGTCAATCAAATTGAGCTTGTTTAATATTGAACATTCTGAGTTAGAAAAGAGCATTTGCTTTTAGAATGCCAGGTGGCATCCAAGCTCACCTCTAATTGAGCCTCTGAAATATTAAAACCAAGTCGTACTCCACAGAAATGTGTTTAGCAAAGATCAGTTTATGGTGCATTGGATTGTTCTTTAAAAAAATCTCTCCCCCTATGTCACCATCTACGGAAGACGAGAACTTAACATTTGCAGCAGGCTGTGCAAAGTTTGCATCTGTCATTCTGATATAGGACATTGACACACAAAACTCTGAAGCTGTCTTGATTTACGATTTGAATTCAAGTCTTGTTCTTCCTCTTTGGACTTTATTGGAAGTTTTCTGTTTAATACTTCAAAGTAATTGGTGCAGTCTTGGTGAAATAATTGGTGCAAATACTGAGCTTGCCCATCTGGTCCAGCCTAGGGTGTCTATCTAGAACAGTGACCTTGCAAAATCATCCCTATGTCCAATTCCCTCCTACTGAGAAACAGACTACTTCATCCAGCATGTTAATTCTCCTACTTTTAATCAAATATCACATTCGATTTGCTCTCGTGGTGTGTGTTTTGTCTCATCGCGAAGAATGCTTTGTGTGTGTAGTGTAGTGTGTGTGTGTGTGTGTGCGGGTGGGTGTGGCTGTGGCTGGGAGGCTGATTAAAATGCGGGTCTCTCTTGGCAGACCCCATAGGCTTAAAGTCTTGATTTCGCTCATTCTCTCGCCTCTCAGCTAGTCATCTAACACTCTCAGACAAACCCACGTCCCCTTCTTTAATTACTTGCTGGATTACGCTTCTCGTCGCTAATGACCTGCTGCTAGCACTCACACACTCCCAAACCTGGGATCTAACACGGAGGCAGGAGGAAGAGGAAGATGATGAGGTTCAGGAGTTTGCGCCTCGCCACATTTTCTCTGAGCTCGTCTAATTTAGGTGATTCTGTTGATTTGTTCTGTATTTTTTCCACTCTGCGTCTGGATAATGAGTGGCCTAATGAAGTACGGACTGCTGCTAGCGAACAGGTCAAACCTATATATGTACATTACATTGCTATGTGAGGTAAGACACCCGACTTTGGAGGAGAATGGTTTAGAAGATGGGGGGTAGCCTAACAGCCTATTAAAGGGATAGCACATGCACTAACACACACACACACGCACGCACGCACGCACGCTCGCACACACACACACACACACACACACACACACACACACACACACACACACACACACACACACACACACACACACACACACACACACACACACACACACACACACACACACACACAGCCCGAAGGCAACGCCATGACTCAAACAGTCTATGACCTTATAAAATGTCTCATCTAACAAAAACATTTCTACAGCGGCTCCTCGTCGTTTCCTTTCTCACAATAACAACCCACCCTTTCTGCAGATCCCCTTCAGTGCTCTATACTATCATAAGGTATTGGCTTCACCAGAAGACCATGGGCAGTGTCTGTTGCCAGTCACGGTAGACAATGTATTAGAAACCCATTAGGCTCTTTCATTAAGATAGGGGGGACCTCCTAATTGCATTTGGGAGATAGCAAAGGCAACCGTGTGACCCATGCCACTTATAAACAGCTCAGCAATACACACACACACACACACACACACACACACACACACACACACACACACACACACACACACACACACACACACACACACACACACACACACACACACACACACACACACACACACACACACAAACACCCACTGAGACACATGCCAATGGATGTCGGGTGTTAATTGAATCGCATCAAATCGAAAGCCTTGGGATGATAGCAACTGTAGGACAAGTATGATTTTAATGGAGGAATCAGGTACAGTAGTATGATACTTCAACACAAAGAACTGACATTTTTGTTTACCAAACAATTCAGGTGTGAAGACTGTGTAAAATAATGGGAATTTAAAAAAATTACACACACATTATGTGTGTTTATTGGAATCTGTTTTAGCCTATTGGATCACTTGAATGACAAAGACACCGAGCAAAACAAAATTATTGGAAATTACAAACTGTTTTGATGATTAAGACTTGTCCGAGTTTCGCCGGGGCCTGAGCCAGTTCCAATCTCTGTGAGTGTCCCAATGGACCACAGACAAGGAGGTAGTGGGTGTGAATCAGGTGCATCAGGAGTTGGAGCAGAAAGAGATAGAGGGTGAAAGAGAGAGAGAGAAGAGAAAGAAAAAAAGAAAGAAAGAGAGAGAGAAAGAAAGAAAGAGGGATAGAGAGGGGGGGGTAGAGAGAGAGAAAGAGCCTGAGCCCTGGGTACTTAGCTCGTTGATTTACAGCATGAAGAGAGGGAAAATCAGGGAGCGTGAGAGAGACAGGGAAAGAAAGTTGGAGGGATTAAGAGAGAAATTAGTAAATATATAATATATATACATATATATGGACATATACACTGCTCAAAAAAATAAAGGGAACACTAAAATAACACATCCTAGATCTGAATGAATGAAATATTCTTATTAAATACTTTTTTCTTTACATATTTGAATGTGCTGACAACAAAATCACACAAAAATGATCAATGGAAATCAAATTTATCAACCCATGGAGGTCTGGATTTGGAGTTCACACTCAAAATTAAAGTGGAAAACCACACTACAGGCTGATCCAACTTTGTCCTTAAAACAAGTCAAAATGAGGCTCAGTAGTGTGTGTGGCCTCCACGTTGCTGTATGACCTCCCTACAACGGCTGGGCATGCTCCTGATGAGGTGGCGGATGGTCTCCTGAGGGATCTCCTCCCAGACCTGGACTAAAGCATCCGCCAACTCCTGGACAGTCTGTGGTGCAATGTGACATTGGTGGATGGAGCGAGACATGATGTCCCAGATGTGCTCAATTGGATTCAGGTCTGGGGAACGGGCGGGCCAGTCCATAGCATCAATGCCTTCCTCTTGCAGGAACTGCTGACACAATCCAGCCACATGAGGTCGAGCAGTGTCTTGCATTAGGAGGAACCCAGGGCCAACCGCACCAGCATATGGTCTCACAAGGGGTCTGAGGATCTCATCTCAGTACCTAATGGCAGTCAGGCTACCTCTGGCGAGCACATGGAGGGCTGTGCGGCCCCCCCAAAGAAATGCCACCCCACACCATGACTGACCCACCGCCAAACCGGTGATGCTGGAGGAAGTTGCAGGCAGCAGAACATTCTCCACGGCATCTCCAGACCTTGTCACGTCTGTCACGTGCTCAGTGTGAACCTGCTTTCATCTGTGAAGAACACAGGGCGCCAGTGGCGAATTTGCCAATCTTGGTGTTCTCTAGCAAATGCCAAACGTCCTGCACGGTGTTGGGCTGTAAGCACAACCCCCACCTGTGGACGTCGGACCCTCATACCACCCTCATGGAGTCTGTTTCTGACCGTTTGAGCAGACACATGCACATTTGTGGCCTGCTGGAGGTCATTTCGCAGTGCTCTGGCAGTGCTCCTCCTGCTCCTCCTTGCACAAAGGAGGAGGTAGCGGTCCTGCTGCTGGGTTGTTGTTCTCCTACGGCCTCCTCCACATCTCCTGATGTACTGGCCTGTCTCCTGGTAGCGCCTCCATGCTCTGGACACTACGCTGACAGACACAGCAAACCTTCTTGCCACATCTCGCATTGATGTGCCATCCTGGATGAGCTGCACTACCTGGGCCACTTGTGTGGGTTGTAGACTCCGTCTCATGCTACCACTAGAGTGAAAGCACCGCCAGCATTCAAAGGTGAACAAAACATCAGCCAGGAAGCATAGGAACTGAGAAGTGGTCTGGTCACCACTTGCAGAACCACTCCTTTATTGGGGGTGTCTTGCTAAATGCCTATAATTTCCACCTGTTGTCTATTCCATTTGCACAACAGCATGTGAAATTTATTGTCAATCATTGTTGCTTTCTAAGTGGACAGTTTTATTTCCCAGAAGTGTGATTGACTTGGAGTTACATTGTGTTGTTTAAGTGTTCCCTTTATTTTTTTGAGCAGTGTATATATATTTGTATATATATGTATATATATATGAGCAGAATAGTACCAGTCAAAGGTTTGGACTCATTCAATGATTTTTCTTTATTTTTACTATTTTATACACGTAGAATAATAGTGAAGACATGAAAACTATGAAATTACACATATGGACGTTTTAAACAAATCAAAATATATTTTATATTTGAGAATATTCAAACCCTTTGCCTTGATGACAGATTTGCACCCTCTTAGCATTCTCTCAACTAGCTTCATGAGGTAGTCACCTGGAATGCATTTCAAATAACAGGTCTGCCTTATTAAAAGTTCATTTGTGGAATTTCTTAATCGGTTTGAGCCAATCAGTTGTGTTGTGACAAGGTAGGGTTGGTATACAGAAGATAGCCCTACTTTGTAAAATACCAAGTCCATATTATGGCAAGAACAGCTCAAATAAGCAAAATGAAATAACAGTCCATCATTACTTTAAGACATGAAGATCAGTCAATACGGAACATTTCAAGAACTTTGAAAGTTTCTTCAAGTACAGTCGCACAAACCATCAAGCACTATGATGAAACTGGCTCTCATGAGGACTATCACAGGTAAGGAAGACCCAGAGTTACCTCTGCTGCAGAGGATGAGTTCATTAGAGTTAACTGCACCTCAGATTGCAACCCAAATAAATGCTTCACAGATTCAAGTAACAGGCACATCTCAACACAACTGTTCAGAGGATTCTGCGTGAATCATGACTTCATGGTCGAATTGCTACAAAGAAACCACTACTAAAGGATACTAATAATAAGAAGAGACTTGCTTGGGTCAAGAAACATGAACAATGGACATTAAACCGGTGGAAATCTGTCCTTTGGTCTGATTAGTCCAAATTTGAGATTTTTGTTTCCAACCGCCGTGTCTTTGTGAGACGCAGAGTAGGTGAATGGATGATCTACGCTTGTGTGGTTCCCACCATGAAGCATGTAGGAGGAGGTGTAATGGTGTGGGAGTGCTTTGCTGGTGACACTGTCAGTGATTTATTTAGAATTCAAGGCACACTTAACCAGCATGGCTGCCAAAGCATTCGGCAGCAATACACCATCCCTTACGGTTTGAACTTAGTGGAACTATCATTGGTTTTTCAATACGACAATGACCCAACATACCTCCAGGCTGCGTAAGGGCTATTTGACAAAGAAAGAGAGTGATGGAGTGCTGCATCAGATGACATGGCCTCCACAATCACCCGACCTCAACACAATTGAGATGGTTTGGGATGAGTTGGACCGCAGAGTGAAGGAAGTGCTCAGCATATGTTGGAACTCCTTCAAGACTGTTGGAAAAGCATTCCTCATGAAGCTGGTTGAGAGAATGCCAAGAGTGCAAAGGGTGGCTACTTTGAAGAATCTAAAATTTATGAACAATTTTTTGGTTACTACATATTTTATTTCATAGTTTTAATGTCTTCACTATTATTCTAAAATGTAGAAAATAGTACAAATATAGAAAACCCGTGAATGAGTAGGTGTCCAATCTTTTGACTGGTACTGTATATGGAGAGAGAGAGAGCAAGAGGGAAGGAGAGCTAATGCAGCTATAAATAGCTCTACCGGGCATGCCTCCCCTGAGTCTGTCCCCCTGTTTGCCTCTCCTCCTCCCTCTCCGGATGACCTCTGGTCAGGGGGCATCAATTATTTAGCTGTCAAAGTTGGCATCCAGGTGCTCCGCTCATCTCATCTCATCCCTTCCCGTCCCCCTCCCTCTACCCTCTGCGTTCTACATTCCTCTCCTCTCTCTGCATCCTCCTCTCTAATCATCTACTTACTTTCAATTCTCTTTTCTTCTCTATATCCTCCTCTGCTCTTTCTTTCTCTCTACCTCATTCCCATCTCCTCTCTACCTCCTTCCCTCCCCATCTCCTCTCCACTTCCTTCCACTTCCTTCCCTCCCCACCTCCTCTCTACCTCCTCCCCATCTCCTCTCCACCTCCTCCCCTCCACATCCTTCCCTCCACATCTCCTCTCTACCTCCTTCCCTCCCCATCTCCTCTCCACTTCCTTCCCTCCCCATCTCCTCTACCTCCTTCCCTCCACATCTCCTCTCTACCTCCTTCCCTCCCCATCCTCTCTCTACCTCCTTCCATCCCCTCCATCCCCATCTCTTCTCTACCTAATCTCCCTCTCTTTTTGCCTGTTCTCTCCTCTCCTCTCCCTCCATCTCCACCCCAACTGAACCTGCTGCCCCCCACAGCCGCTTGGTTTCCTCTTGGCGGCTACACACTGACAGGTCCCACATCTCCGGGGGTCACAGTGTCACCGAGACAGGGTTTCCTGAACGCCAGGAGCCACTCGCTCAGGGATGCCCATTAGCCGGGACTAGCCGGAAGCCAACAGCGATTAGATTAGAACAGAGGCAGAGACAGAATGTGAGCACTGAGCTTTTGAGTCTCTCATGACAGCAGTGCCATGTACAGTGTACGCCTGTGTAGGTTTAGGTTTGTGTAATTTACTGTGACTTGGGTTGATACAATTGTGGAATGGCTGTCCCTTATGGGTATCCATGGTTGCCTTTGACAAAACAGATTTCAGCAATCATGCTGAGAGATGACCACTGGTACACTGAATGCAATAACCTATACTGTTGAGGTATAGACTACGTACCTATTGTTGTCACCTTGCACATCAATGACCACGTTTACGTGCGCACAGTATTCCGGAAAGTAGATCATATCTCGCTTGTCTTATTCGGGATAAGCTGTTTACATGCAACTTTGATATCCTCCTCACGAGTATCCCTGTATCCACAAATAAAAGGTATATTCCTTCCATTTTTATGGGTTAAATGGAATAGTAAGTGAAATACGGACACTGACTGTAGGCCTGTAACCTCTCACATGTAGCGTGATACAGCACTTTACTTTTGACACATTGTGTTATGTACTTTTTACACATTGTGTTATGTACTTTTTACACATTGTGTTATGTACTTTTTACACATTGTGTTATGTACTTTTTACGCATTGTGTTATGTACTTTTTACACATTGTGTTATGTACTTTTTACACATGGACTGTATTGTCCTTTTATGTCAACGATCCACACTGTAATGTCAAAGTGGAAGAGAAACTATATGAATTAAAAAATACATATGAAAAAGAACACACTAATATATCGTGATTACATAAGTATTTCAACCCCTGAGTCAATACATGCTAGAAACACCTTTGGCAACGATTACAGCTGTGAGTGTTTTGGGGTCAATACCAAAGAGCTTTGTATCACTATTTGCACAATATATATATTTTTTCAATTCTTCAAGCTCAGTCAAGTTGGTTGTTGATCATTGCTAGACAGCCATTTTCAAATCTTGCCATAGATTCTCAAGCCAATTTAAGTCAAATCTGTAACTAGGTCACTCAAGAACATTCAATTTTGTCTTGGTAAGCAACTCCAGTGTATATTTTATCTTGTGTTTTAGGTTATTGTCCTGCTGAAAGGTGAATTTGTCTCTCAGTGTTGAAAAGCAGACTGAACCAGGTTTTCCTCTAGGATTTTTCCTGTGCTTAGCTCTATTCCATTCATTTTTGTCCTAAATAACTCCCTAGTCCTTGATGATGATAAGCATAGCCATAACATGATGCTCCCACCAACATGCTTGAAAATATTAAGAGTGGTACTCAGTGATGCATTATGTTGGATTTGCCCCAAACATAACACTTTGTATTTAGGTAAAAAAAGTGAATTTCTTTGCCACGTTCTTTGCAGTATTACTTTGGTGCCTTTTTGCAAAGAAGATGCATGTTATAGAACATTTTATTATGTACAGGCTTCTTTATTTTCACTATCATTTGATCGGTCCTCAGTTTTCTCATATCACATCCATTAACTATTAAAATCACCATTGGCCTCTTGGTGAAATCCCTGAATGGTTTCCTTCCTCTCCGGCAACTGAGTTAGGAAGGACGCCAATATCTTTGTAGTGACTATGTGTATTGATACGCCCTCCAAAGCGCAACTGATAACTTCACCGTGCTCAACGGAGTATTCAGTGTATGCTTTTTTTATCACGACTGTCTTGGTGTGCTTGGACCATGTTAGTTTGTTGGTGATGTGGACACCAAGGAGCATGAAGCTTTCAACCTGCTCCACTGCGGCTCCGTCGATGAGAATGGGGGCATGCTCGGTTCTCCTTTTTCCTGTCATCCACAATCATCTCCTTTGTCTTGATCACATTGAGGGAGAGGTTGTCCTGGCACCACATGGCCAGGTCTCTGGCCTACCACTGTTGTGTCAGCAAATGTAATGATGGTGTAGGAGTTGTGCCTTGCCGTGTAGTCATGAGTGAACAGGGAGTACAGGAGGGGGCTGAGCACGCACCCCTGAGGCACCCCTGCGTTGAGGATCAGCGTACATTCTCACATCACACAAAGGCGTTCCTTTTGTCCAGGTGGGAAAGGGCAGTGTGGAGTACAATAGAGATTACATCATCTGTGTATCTGTTGAGGCAGTATGCAAATTGGAGTGGGTGTAGGGTTTCTGGGATGATGGTGTTGATGTGAGCCATGACCAGCCTTTCAAAGCACTTTAAGTCTATAGGTCGGTAGTCATTTAGGCAGGTTATCTATCTATGGTGGTCTCCTTAAAACATTACTGACTCGGACAGGGAGAGGTTGAAAATGTCACTTGCTAGTTGGTCAGCGCATGCTCGCAGTACAAGTCCTGGTAATCTATCTGGCCCTGCGGCCTTGTGAATGTTGACCTTTCTCAAGGTCTTACTCACATCGACAGCGGGGAGCATGATCACACAGTCTTCCGGTACAGCTGGTACTCTCATGCATGTTTCAGTGTTGTTTGCCTCGAAGCGAGCATAGAAGTAGTTTAGCTCGTCTGGAAGGGTCGTGTCACTGGGCAGCTCTCGGCTGCGTTTCCATTTGTAGTCTTTAACGGTTTGCAAGCCCTGCCACGTCCGATGAGCATCAGAGCCGGTGTAGTATGACTCGATCTTAATCCTGTATTGACGCTTTGCCTGTTTGATGGTTCGTAGGAGGGCATAGGGGGATTTCTTATAAACGTCCGGGTTAGAATCCTGCTCCTTGAAATTGGCAGCTCTAGCCTTTAGCTCAGTGCGGATGCTGCCTGTAATCCATGGCTTCTGGTTGGGGTATGTACGTACAGTCACTGTGGAGGCGACTTATTGATGAAGCCAATGACAGATGTGGTGTACTCCTCAAAGCCATTGGAGGAATCCTGGAACATGTCTGTGCTAGCAAAACAGTCCTGTAGCTTAGCATCTGCTTCATCTGACCACTTTTTTATTGATCTATTCACTGGTGCTTCCTGCTTTAATTTTTGCTTGTAAGCAGGAATCAGGAGGATGGAATTATGGTCAGATTTGCCAAATGGAGGGCGAGGGAGAGCTTTGTATGTGTCTCTGTGTGTGGAGTATAGGTGGTCCAGAGTTCTTTTCCCTAAGGTTGCACATTTAACATGCTGATAGAAATTTGGCAAAACTGATAGAAGTTTCCCTGCATTAAAGTCCCTGGCTACTAGGAGCGCCGCCTCTGAGTGAGCATTTTATTGTTTGCTTATGGCAGAATACAGCTCATTCAATGCCTTCTTAGTGCCAACCTCTGACTGATGTGGTAAGTAAACAGCTACGAAGAATACAGATGAGAACTCTCTCGGTAGGTAGTGTGGTCTGCAGCTTATCATGATATACTCAACCTCAGCCGAGCAATAGCTTGAGACTTCCTTAGATATAGTGCACCAGCTGTTATTTACAAAAATATATAGTCCACCGCCCCTTGACTTACCAGACGCTGCTCTTCTATCATGCCGGTACCTTGTATAACCAGCCAGCTATACGTTGATATTGTCGTCATTCAGCCACGACTCCGTGAGGCATGAGATGTTACAGTTTTTAATGTCCCGTTGGTAGCTTAATCTTCCCCGTAACTTGTCGACTTTATCGTCCAAAGATTGCATGTTTGCTAGCAGAATTGAGGGAAGTGGGGGTTTATTTGATCGCCTTCGAATTCTCAGAAGGAAGCCCGCTCTCCAGCCTCTCTTTCTCCGCCTCCTCTTCACCAAGATCACGGGGGTCGGGGCCGGTTCCCGAGGGAGCCGTATATCCTCCGCCTTGGGCTCATCAGAGTCGTGAAAGAAGAAAAAGGATTATGCTAGTCCGTGTGTCACGCCCTGGTCGATATATATTGTGTTTGTCTTTATTTATTTGGTCAGGCCAGGGTGTGACATGGGTTTATTGTGGTGTGTTTTGTCTTGTTTTTTTTTTAGGTATTGGGTGTGTGGTTTAGTGGGGGTATCTAGCACAGTCTATGGCTGTCTGGAGTGGTTCTCAATCAGAGGCAGGTGTTTATCATTGTCTCTGATTGGGAACCATATTTAGGCAGCCATATTCTTTGAGTGTTTCGTGGGTGATTGTTCCTGTCTCTGTGTTTGTTGTTCACCAGATAGGCTGTATAGGTTTCCACGTTCCGTTTGTCGCTTTGTATTGTTAGTTATTTCATGTTGAGTTCCCTTTCATTAAAGAACATGAATAACCACCAAGCTGCATTTTGGTCCGTTTCTCCTTCGACAGGTGAGAACCGTTACACCGTGGTGCATAATCGCAGTCCTGATGTCTAGAAGTTATTTTCGGTCATAAGTGACGGTAGCGGCAACATTATGTATAAAATGAGTAAAAACATAAGTTACAAACAACGCAGATAAACGAACAAAAAAACGCAATCGGTTGGGGGCACGTAAAACGTCCGCCTCCTTCTCCGGCCCTTCTTTGTGAGGCATTGGGAAACATCCCTGGTCTTTGTGGTTGTATCAGTGCATGAAATTCACTTCTCGACTGAGGGAACTTACAGATTATTTGATGTGTGTTGTGCATAGATGGGGTAGTCATTCAAAAAGCATGTTAAACTCTATTATTGCACACAGAGTAAGTCCACTCAAGGTATTATGTGACTTGTTAAGCAAATGTTTTACTCATACATTTATTTAGGCTTGCCATAACTAAGGGGTTGAATACTTATTGACTGAATACATATCAACTTTTAAAAACATATATCCACTTTGACATTATGGGGTATTGTGTCTAGATCAGTGACACAAAATCTCAATTTAATCCATTTGAAATTCAGACTGTAACACAACAAAATGTGTAAAAAGTCAAGAGGTGTGACTACGTATTTTCTGTAGAAACTGTATATAATGAACTATTGCAGAATTATGCATTTCTAGCACTAAAATTATAATTTTGTCTCAGGAACATCAGTGGAAAAATATGATTTCTTTCTGTCAGCATCTCTTGAGAAAATGTGAATGCACATGGGTTATGGGTTATCTTGGACACTGTTATGCAAGCGGACAGTATTTCAACCACATAAAATATGCTCCCAAGACCAACTGAAAGTCTTATCAGAAAGGTGTTTAATTGTTTTCTCAGCTTTTCATTTCCTTTCAACCAGTCAAACTGTTGACATTTGGACATGTTGCCCCTTACTAATCTTTCCACTGTTTTGGAGTTATTGCGTTTTCTCCCTGGTCCCTAAATGAAACAGACAACTTTACCAGTGTTAACTAGATTACTAATGCATTCATTCTATCGATTTAAGACATTTTTCTGGTAAGCACTACTTTATTTAGTCTTCTGGGGCAACACGTTATGACAGAATAGAAGCTGCTATAGTTGAAAAACAAATAGCCTAAATGTCAGATATAATTATAATATGACCTACCAAATTATAAGCAGAGTGTCACGTCCTGACCGTAGTTCCTTTTTTATGTCTCTATTTTAGTTTGGTCAGGGCGTGAGTTGGGGTGGGCATTCTATGTTATAATTCTATGTGTTTGGCCTGGTATGGTTCCCAATCAGAGGCAGCTGTCAATCGTTGTCTCTGATTGAGAACCAGGCAGCCTGTTTTCCCACGATGGTTTGTGGGTAGTTGTTTTATGTGTCTGTGTTTCACCATACAAAAAGAACTGTTTCGATTTTCATTGGTTTACTTTGGTTATTTTGCAGTCTGTGTTCAGTTATTTTGCATTTAAATGGACACTTACCACACTGCGTTTTGGTCCGATCTTTCATACTCCTCATCAGATGAAGAAGATCGTTACACAGAGTCTTGTCTAAATTATGGGTGAAAGTAGTCAGTAAGCTCTACGGTCCAGCATGGCGTATCAGCAAAATGTATTATTATGGAAATATTATGGTGGGTCGAACTGCACAGGTAAACTACCTTTTTAAAGTGATTTGTTTGACAATCAGATTAAAACATCATCACACAACACCCATGACATGCGAAACTGAGCCTGCGCATACCGCAAAAACAACAGTGAACGGGACCAAATGTTTACATGCCACAGTATCCTATCTACGATCAGTATATCCCAAGCATCTTTTCCAGGTTCCTCATAACTGGAATACAAGCTTTTTCGGGTTATTGTAAATGGGATATGATGTCAACTCAAAAACATAATACTTGAGTAATCCTGAATAATAATGGGAATATAGTGTGGATGTAAATGTGGTCAGAGAACACTGAAACAAATGCATCGCTCACACCCCGAATCCTTTATTCATTCAATCATCTTGTTGTCCCCAACGAGGAAATTAGGGAAGGGACTGTGGATCTGTTAGTATGTTAGTCACACAGGATTTCTCAGAAATCACTGGCCCAATTTTGATGAAAGTTGGGTGAATGATGCACCTTGCAATTTAAGATCCGGCATTTACTAAATGACACTGATTGGCCCAAGGTGAGTCATTGTAATTAAAAACTGCTTTCGGATCAGTGGGACGCTACAACATCCGGTGAAATTGCAGAGCACCAAATTCAAATAAAATTACTATAAATATTAAACTTTCATAAAATCACAAGTGCAATACATTATAATAAATCTTAACTTGTTAATCCAGCCACCGTGTCAGATTTCAAAAAGGCTTTACGGCAAAAGCAAACCATGTGATTATCTGAGGACAGCTCCCCGCATACCAACACATGAAAAACATATTTCAACCAGGCAGGTGCGACACAAAAGTCAGAAATAATGATATAATTCATGCCTTACCTTTGAAGATTTTATTCTGTTGGCACTCCAAAATGTCCCAGAAACATTACAAATGTCCTTTTGTTTGATAAATTCCTTCTTTATATCCCCAAAATGTCAATTTATTTGGCGCGTTTGATTCAGAAATACACCGTTTCCAACTCGCCCAACATGACTACAAAGTATCTAATAAGTTGTAAACTGTAAACTTAGTCCAAACATTTCAAACAACTTTCCTAATCCAACCTTAGATATCCTAAAACATAAATAATCGATCAAATTTAAGACGGAATATACTGTGTTCAATAGCGGATAAAAATAGCGTGGAGTGAGCTCCAGTTCACGCGCGCCAAACTGAAGAGTCCACTTGGCTTGACACTCACAATGAACAGCCCTACTTCTTCATTTCTCAAAAGAAAAACATCAACCAATTTCTAAAGACTGTTGACATCTAGTGGAAGTCATAGGAACTGCAACCAGCTTCCTCATAAATATAGTTTCCCATAGAAACCTAATTGAAAACTCAGTGACCTCAACATTTATTTTCCCTGGATGGTTTGTCCTCGGGGTTTCACCTGCCAAATAAGTTCTGTTATACTCACAGACATAATTTTAACAGTTTTAGAAACTTTAGAGTGTTTTCTATCTACATCTACCAATTATTTGCATATCCTAGCTTCTGGGCCGGAGAAACAGGCAGTTTACTTTGGGAACGCTTTTCATCCGGATGTGAAAATACTGCCCCCTATCCCAATGAATTTAAACCTCTATGGGATCGGTGTCCCTATACCGGGACGGTTGTTGCTAACGTGTGCTAATGTGACTAGAATGACGTTGCAAGTAACATCCAACTTTCCAGGACATAGACATGTCTTCTATGTGCAGAAAGTGTAAATTCTTGTTAATCTAACTGCACTGTCCAATTTACAGTAGCACAACAACATTTTTTTTTATCATGACACTTGGTTTGATACATCCACATCTGAAGGTAAATAATGTACTTACATTCAGGGATCTTGCTCTGACTTGTCGTCCTGAGGGTCGCAGAGATAAAATGTATCATAGTTTTGTTTGATAAAATCCATTTTAGAACTGGGTTCTAAAGTTTGAACCCCTGCTGTTTCTGGATTGTGCATTTGTAAAAAGTGCATCTGTAAAAGTTTGTGAGGGTTTTAGGTGACAAGCCAAATATCTTCAGAGGTTGAAGAGGTGCTTTTGCGCCTTCTTCACCACACTGTCTGTGTGGGTGGACCATTTCAGTTGGTTCGTGATGTGTTGCATGAAATGCAACTTCTGGAGAAGTGTGAATGCGATCTGTAAAATGGTTCCAGTAGGTTTAATAATCATTATATCTCTGAGCAGTAGAACAGTGAATGGACATTCCCCATTTCTCTTTATATTGGATCTTTATCCAGCTCCTGTGAAAAGTTTGTATATGCGTAAAACCCTCCATAGTCTATGTTGCCATGTCTGTATTATACTCCCACGGGGAGCAATTATGGTGCCTGTAACTGTATTTAGACATAGCCTATATACAACAAGTTGTTGTTTAGTTTTTAGTAGAATTTGATTCGAAATATACGCTGTCTTTTTAGATAATTTAATCTTATTGACTACAATTTACGGTAGGCCTAGCCCGTATATCGGTGTGAATGGTATAGCTTATGTTTAACAATGTTTTCTGTATTGAAACAATGCATTTAGAACAATGTGGACTGCAAACATGTTCAACATATTTTGCAAATATTGTGCAGGCTATTTTGCAAGCTAGATGATAATGGACTAACAATCAAATTGGAGTTGATGACAACACAATACATGAAAGACCGACCGTAAATACACAACTTGAAGCAACTACATATTTAGCAATTGGATCACGTTCTGATTGGCCAGTGAGGGGCCTTGAAACACCCACAACTTGTTTATTCATAAAACCAAGCCCTTTCGCGTCACCGCCTGAAACTGCGCCCATAATTATGGTTTTGAAAATAGCAACAATATTAATGACACACCCGGAACCTAAAGTGCTTCTGCCAGCGGATAGGTTTACCATTGCGTTAGGTTTTTTTTAAATAGGGCCCTAGGACAGTGAACAACAGGACAGTAGGACAGTAATCAACTGAAACTACGGCTCTCAGGACTTTGCACAAAAAGGGAACAGTAATTCACATCAATTCCCTCTCTCCTCATTTCCTCTGTTGCTATTAGACCACTATCCTCCCAGGATAGGAAACGCACTGCAAACCTTTGCCAGCCCTTTCAGCCTCATACATCTCTTTTTCCATCTCCTGCAGTCTCTCACTAATGAGAGCACCCTTCTTATCTCACTTTCTCTCTTTTTTTCTCTCTTCTCTCAATTTTTACTCTCCCTCTGACTTTATAACCCACTTTTCTCCCTTCAGCTCGTTTTCCCCCATACGTCTCTTTCCCTATCTCATGAACTCCATGTTTCTCTTTATTCTTCTCCGTTTCTCTCTCTCTCTCTTTATCGTTCCTATCGCGAGGGGCTTTATGGGGTGATCCAGACAGATGGTTCCTCATCAGCAGTCGCCCCGGCAGAGGTCGAGGGGATAAGATTTAGCACTTTTAGTTCTAATTAGACTGCAGTGAAGGGGCCACATAGGGGCTCAGGAACTGGACAGGGATAGAACACGGAGCCATTGAGCCAAGCTCCACTTGAGAGATATGAATCGATGAAGCGACGGCACAGATGTGTCATAACGAGCCTGAGCATTGAAGTGTCGTCTCTTAATTTGCATGTGTTGACACAGAAAAATAACATTAGCTAGGCTAACGTGTGAGTTAGTGTAAAACAGGGATTTTCAACTACAGACAAAGTCGAAAGTTTACATACACTTAAGTTGGAGTCATTAAAACTCGTTTTTCAAAGACTCCCCAAATTTCTTGTTAACAAACTATAGTTTTGGCAAGTCGTTTAGGACATCTACTTTGGGCATGACACAAGTCATTTTTACAACAATTGTTTACAGACAGATTATTGCACTTATAATTTACTGTATCACAAATTCCAGTGGGTCAGAAGTTTACATACACTAAGTTGACTGTGCCTTTAAATAGCTTGGAAAATGACAGAAAATGATGTCATGGCTTTAGAAGCTTCTGATAGGCTAATTGACATCATTTGAGTCAATTGGAGGTGTTAGCTGTGGATGTATTTTAGGCTTACCTTCAAACTCAGTGCCTCTTTGCTTGACATCATGGGAAAACCAAAAGACATCAGCAATTTCCAAATGCCACGTTCATCAACGTACCACGTTCATCTGTACAAAGTAGTACGCAAGTATAAACACCATGGGACCATGCAGCCGCCCTACCGCTCAGGAAGAAGACGCGTTCTGTCTCCAAGAGATGAACGTGCTATGGTGCGAAAAGTGCAAATCAATCCCAGAACAACAGCAAAGGACCTTGTGAAGATGCTGGAGGAAACAGGTACAAAAGTATCTATATCCACAGTAAAAGGAGTCCAATATTAACATAACCTGAAAGGCCGCTCAGCAAGGAAGAAGCCACAGCCCAAAACCGCCATAAAAATGCCAGACTACGGTTTGTAACTGCACATGGGGACAAAGATTGTACTTTTTGGAGAAACGTTCTCTGGTCTGATGAAACAAAAATAGAACTTTTTGGCCATAATGACCATCATTATGTTTGGAGGAAAAAGGGGGAGGCTTGCAAGCCGAAGAACATCATCCCAACCATGAATCACGGGGGCGGCAGCATCATGTTGTGGGGGTGCTTTACTGCAGGAGGCCTACAAACCTGACTCAGTTACACCAGCTCTGTCAGGAGGAATGGGCCAAAATTCACCCAACTTATTGTGGGAAGCTTGCGGAAGGCTACCCAAAACGTTTGACCCAAGTTAAGCAATTTAAAGGCAATGCAACCAAATACTAATTCAGTGTATGTGAACTTCTGACCCACTGGGAATGTGATGAAAGAAATAAAAGCTGAAATAAATCATTCTCTCTACTATTATTCTGACATTTGACATTCTTAAAATAAAGTGGTGATCCTAACTGACCAAAGAAAGGGAATTTGTACTAGGATTAAATGTCAGGAATTGTGAAAAACTGAGTTTAAATGTATTTGGCTAAGGTGGATGTACATTTCCTACTTCAACTGTATATTCTTATGGGGGTCCAAGTTAATACAAGGGACCAGTGGGGGGCCAGACATTTTCGACATTGCGATTAATTCTTCAGAAGATCTTTATCAAAATCAAGGCACACCCTATAAAGCACTTAAATGTTGCTAAAAGTAATTAGGCTTAGGTTATTTTAAAGTTCTGTGAACACAAAGCATTTTCTTATTACTGCCCTAACACACAGATAACATGGACCAGCTAGCTATTTGTTTCTCTATTTTAGGACACACGTGTACAAATAATTTTAAGGAAACGTTTGAATCTGGCCTTATTGCCATTATCTCAATTACAGCTATAAAATATATGACAATCATATAGCTTTCCAAATTACCCAAAATAATACAAATGTCAGTATGCTTTGAATTAATTTACCCCAGTTATTAGATGTTTTTTCTCACACTGCCTTTCACATGTCTTGCGAGCGTCATAAAGAGAAACAGAAGGAACGTACGTGTTCCTGAGGAATCTTAGCGTTCAGGGATGGGGTCATCATAGCTCATAGGCCAAACTGTTCAAATGCTAGAGCCAAATTTATAGGAAGAAAAAAAATCAACATGACACATTAGAGCAAAAAAAAACAACCTAAAACTGCTAGCAGCGCAGTATATGGGACCTTAAAACTGGGCACAGTATATGGGGCCTTAAGAGGACTGGTGAGGGGAGCTATTTTGGGGCGCTAATGCCTACTGTCTCACACATCCCGTGGTTCCATCTCCAGCTGACCCTGCATTTTAAGAGCATTGGCACTCTACAAGTACCACTGCATTATTGATGGACAAGCAGAGGTAGGCTTTATAAAGACAGAGGGGAGAGAAAGAAAGAGGGAGTAACAGGTAGAGACAGAGACAGACGAAACACAGCCACAGCAAGAGAGGAGAGAGGGAGAAGGAATGAGGAGAGAGAACGAGAGAGGGACTTACAACAAAGCAAGATGGAGTAACCGGTAGAGACAGAGCAAGGCAAAGCACAGCCACAGCAAGAGAGGAAAGAGGGGGTTGGAGAAGAGATTAGGAGAGAGAAGGGTAGAAGTAAAGGGAGTACGAGAGAGAGAACGCATGAGATGGGTAAAAAATATGTGTGAGGGGAAAATACTGTAGCTTGCACAGCTTTGCAGTGGGATTCCTCTCATGTGATTGTGTGCCAAGTGACAGACACAATGTTAGGTGAATGCACATCTGTGCACACTCCCACACACAGGAATATATTTTCAGTGTTCATGCATTGTTAGCTAAGAAACACAGTACTCTTGCTTTGTCAGTCCTGCCCAGCCCTCGAGCAAACTATCAACCTTGACACATGCACATACCGTAATGATCTTGTAATTGGAAAAGTTTGAAAAACATGTCTCGCTCACTCACCGCACAACCTTATAGAAAAAAAACCCCACACGATTTCCCATGTGGAAAATCACATGATTTCACATGTGACATTTCCACATGTTTTGCATGTGAAATCCATGTGATGGAACACTTCTCATGTGATGATGTGGATTTTCACCTGTGAACTGTTTCGCATGTGATTACATTTCACATGGAGTTTGTGATTGCATAACTTTTCACATGAGATTTTACAGGTGATGTCCTGCAAACAAAAAATTGTCTTTATGATACACTCACAGCCCTTTTAACATACAGTGTTTTCAACTTGTATATTTGACCACATTGAGTGTTTATTTATACAGTAATTATTTTTCAACATGTCCTTCCCTGGGATTTGAACTCACATCCTCTTGGCTCACTGCATTCCAATCTTCCTGCTACTCCACCATATCTGTGTCGGTAATTGATTTTGCCTGTATTCCTTAACTTTGGACTTCAAAGGAAATCTCAGCTTTAAAAAAAACAAACTCAAGAAAATAATTATATTTATCACAGTAATTCAGGAGTAACATTAAAACAGAATATTATGCCACACCAACATTAGACAACTATACAGAAAACCCTCAAATTGCTGAAATAAGTCAATTAAATCAATCTTTGAATAGTCAGAATAACTGATAGCACTAAAATAGCAGTGTAGATGGCACTCTTTTTCTAAGTGGTAATGAATATGTGTGGTAACACTACAGACTATGTGGCTCAGCAGAAAGGTCAAGGTAACGTTAATCCGGAGGTTGAGAGTTCAAATCCCAGGTTCTGTTAACTGAACAGTAATTGTAAACGTGGTTGTGATCCCATGTCATGCTTTAGCTGAACAGCAAAAACACATGCACTATATGTACAAAAGTATGTGGACACCCCTTCAAATTAGTGGATTCAGCTGTTTCAGCCAAACCTGTCACTGACAGATGTATACAATCAAGCACACGTCCATGCAATCTCCATAGACAAACACTGACAGTAGAATGGCCTTACTGAAGAGCTCAGTGACTTTCAACATGGCACCGTCATAGGATGCCACCTTTCCAACAAGTCAGTCAGTCAAATTTCTGCCCTGCTCGAGCTGCCCCGCTCAACTGTAAGTCCTGTTATTGTGAAGTGGAAACGTCTAGAAGCAACAAAGGCTCAGCCCGCGAAGTGGTAGGCCACACAAGCTCACAGAAAGGGGCCGCTGAAGCGCGTAAAAAATCCTCTGTCCTCGGTCACAACACTTACTACTGAGTTCCATACTGCCTCTGGAAGCAACGTCAGCGCAAGTACTGTTCGTTGGGAGCTTCCTGAGATTACAAGCCTAAGACTACCATGCACAATGTCCAACCCCCATACCCTTTCACAACCACTGTGGAGTGAGTGTCAGTACTATGTATCTATGCTATGTGTAGTCAACTAGTATAATTAGTGTTTGAGAAGTAAATATAGTGAATATTATTAAGGCTCTGGTCTTCTAAGATACAAACGGGTATACAACAAAAAAGATAACTACACAATTAATTAAGTATAGTGTAGATAATCATTGTACCATCTAAACTGCTGCAAAATATATTTACCATAACCAAAAATATTGTACTTTCAGCTGTTTGAAGCTGGTATACAAAACCAAAAATAAAAGTCACAAAAACTAAACTTAAGAACGGGAGCTTAGAAATAGTGCTCATAGAACAGATCTACCACTTCTTAGACTTGCTTTCAATGAGAATGACAGATCTATAACATACATTTCTATGGGAATTTGGTCAGGTCGCCCAAAAAGTTACATATTGCAGCTTTAAGTTGGTTACTAGTTGTAGATTTACCGTATTTCCACCACAACTAGATAAAAACCTCCAGGGGACCATGACACAACATTCTGAGGACGTCCTAAAAACGGGAACTTGACTAAACCTGGAGGGACCATGACTGATTAAATTTAATTAATGTCAATTGTGCCTTTTTTTTAAAGTATTCTAAATGACATTTGACATCTCGGCTTTCAAATATTGTCACGTGTAGTTTTGTGTTCTCACATGTTGACATTTGGCATCCCCGTGTTGTCACATTTATTTCACATGAGATCGTGTTCTAACGTTGCTTCACATGTTATCACATTTACTTCACATCATGTGATCACATGTGATTATAATGCTACATTTCTGTGGTTTTTCCGTAAGGGCACACAACAACAGCCTGCTACCAAGAGGTACGTGTCAAAGACAAACTTTTCAATCTATTTTGATATCACACACTTGCAAGTGAAGCACAGTACATTTGAAAAGGGCATTGTGTGGGAACAGTGTGTGGAAATGTATCAAATCCAGCCATAACTATAATAAATATAATTTATTATTTATAATAAATGGTGAAACTGTTTGGTGTGGAGTTTGTCTATGATTGCGAGTTTGTCTGCTTCTCCAATATCTGTGACACAATTACTGTATAGAGAGGGTCTCCAAATACCAGGCACCTGAAATAGTTTGCTCTGAAACCATCTTCAAACTATATCCATGTTGATCAAGTACCAGAAAACGGTTTGGTCCATGTTAAAGTCATCTCACAGGTGTCGTCTTTCGGAAATTCAGCCAGATAACCCACAACTCAACGGTGTGGCTTAGAACAGGGCCCCAGATTGTGATATTAATTGAAGGTGGCTTCTGTTTCTGTCAGAGACATAAATAAACAAAGGAAGACAGACAATCCCTCATATTGGCACTGACATTAATAGTCATTTCCCAACTCAATAAACTCTGTAGCTATATCTCTCTGACTGTAGTTGGTGTGGGTGTGTTGGGAACTAGACATGTGGCCACTTATTGTGTTTTTTATATATATTTCTTTTTTTTTATGGATCCCCATTACAGCTACTATTCATGGGGTCCAATCACAGATTGCACAGTTACATACAATAAAACCGTACAGGACACAACACATTATTACACACTATTCTACCATAGCATAATCTACAATACGAAAATCAATAATACGGCAAAATAACAATATCAAATGGATGTGTGTGTCAGCATTTGTGTGTCAGCATGTGTGTGTCTGTCTCTGTGTCTCTTCATAGTCCATGCTGTTCCATAAGGTGTAGTTCTATCTGTTTTTTAAGATCGGATTTTACTGCTTGACTGAGTTCCCTGATGTGGAATAGAGTTCCATGTAGTCATGGCTCTGTGGTACTGTGCGTTTGCCGTAGTATGTTCTGGACTTGGGGACTGTGAAGAGACTTCTGGTGGCATGTCTTGTGGGGTATGTATGGGCGTCTGAGCTGTGCACTAGTCGCTTAAACAGACAGCTCTGTGATTTCAACATGTCAACCAATACCTCTCACAAAGACGAGCGGTGATGCAGCCGTGCTGCTCTGTTCTTGCCTAATTGTAGTTGTAACGTCTCTCTTTGTGGTACTTTACCATAAGACTAGACAGTAGTCCAGGTGTGACAAAACTAGGGCCTGTAGGACTTGTTTTGTTGATAGCGATGTCAAGAAAGCAGACCTCTCCCCATCTTAGCTACCGTTGCAACAATATGTTTTGACCATGACAGTTTATAATCCAGGATGTCATCCAGCAGTTTAGTCCTAGAACTCAATTTCCACATTACTCATGACAAGATTTAGTTGACAATCCACATTACAAGATTTAGCTCCCTAAAGGGTTTAGTTAATGATTTGTCCCAAATACAATGCTTTTAGTTTTTTTTAAATACTTAGGACTAGCCTATTTCTTGCACTGGAAATCCAAAGAGCAAATAGATAATAGGTACAACATACTGATGTCTATGATTGACAGACTGACTTGAAAGTACCTTAGTATCTTGGACCTTTATCACTGTTTCCTCAATCTGCGGTTGTAGCACAGTAGAGCTAATTTCCTCTCATTATGAATGTTACTATTATTCTGTAATTGGTATTGTAATGTTTTCCACAAGCACATAGTGTAGCCAGTCAAATAGAACAACAGCCAGCAACGTGCCCCAGGGCCGAAATACACAACACAATGATTGAGTACTTTATTGAGTTTACCTCCCAGATAAGAAACATTTGTTGCAGAAAGACATGATTTTACAATTAAAATCACTGAAAATGTATGAATTCAGTTTATTGTTAGTTGTTTTGGATATCGTCTCAGTCCCGCCCTATATGATCAGGTCTATTTTCTAAGTAAGAGAACATTAAAGACTTTCTCTTGAGATGAATGTCTTATTTACAGTTTTACTTCAAGATATGAATTGTGTTTGTTCTTCAAATGTAGATAGTCCACATTATCATGAAAAAATGTATTAATAGGTTGAATTGAAAAAACAAAAGGTCGGAAGTATTATATCTTTCTTATTTGACATGAAATTAATTAGAAATTAACATCAAGTAGGGCTCTATAAATTCTGAGAATTGTTTGTTTTGTTCTTTCCTAAATTCCGTTTTCTTTGTTTTGTTTTTCCTGTTTTACATTTTTTTTAGCATTTTTAAATAGAACAGCATCAGGCCTCCTGAGTGGTGCAGTGATCTATGGCAGTGCATCACAATGATAGCTGTGCCACGATAGAGATCCTGGTTCGAGTCCAGGCTCTGTCACAGCCAGCCAAGACCGGAAGCACCATGGGGCAGCGCACAATTGGCCCGGTCCGGGTTTGGGGAGGTTTTGACCGAAAGGGTCGCGCCCTAGTGACTCCTGTGGTGGGCCAGGCGCAGTGCATGGTGTTTCCTCCGAAACATTGGTGTGGCTGGCTTCCAAGTTAAATGGGCATTGTGTCAAGAAGCAGTGCGGCTTGGCTGGGTAGTGTTTTGGAGGACGCACGGCTCTCGAACTTCACCTCTCCTGAGTTGTAGAAAAAGGGGTATAAAAAAATCCAACTCCACAACAATGCTTAACAGAAGAAATGTACAATTAATGTTTGGGTGTAGTTAACCTGTAATTCAAGTGAGCACCTAGCAAGATTCTGTTGTTTAGCTGTGTTTTTGTAGCGCACATGTGATGCGAGAGTTTGCAAAACAAATACCCACTGGATTGATGAAAATAATCAGGATGTCATTCTGTCATGTACAGTAAGCATACAGGGCTACTTTGTTAATTGAGAAGGTTTTAGAGAAAAGCCTTTCCATCTACCAGAAGATTTTTCATTATCGTCATCGCTATCGGCGATGTGGTAGTGGAAGACGCTAAGTGGTAGACGCGCAAACACACAGACAGAGGTATTTTTGTTGCTTCTTCAAAAACTTGAAGGCCCAGACGGCATCCCTTGCCGCGTCCTCAGAGCATACGCAGACCAGCTAGCCGGTGTGTTTACGGACATATTCAGTCAATCCCTATCACAGTCTGTTGCCCCAACATGCTTCAAGATGGCCACCATTTTTCTTGTTCTCAAGAAAGCTATGGTAACTGAACTAAATGACTATCGCCCCGTAGCACTCACTTCTGTCATCATGAAGCGCTTTGAGAGACGAGTCAAGGATCATATCACCTCCACCCTACCTGATACCCTAGACTCACTCCAATTTGCTTCCCGCCCCAATAGGTCCACAGACGACGCAATCGCCATCACACTGCACACTGCCCTATCCCATCTGGACAAGAGAAATACCTATGTAAGAATGCTGTTCATTGACTACAGCTCAGCATTCAACACCATAGTACCCTCCAAACTCATCATTAAGCTCGAGGCCCTAGGTCTCAACCCCGCACTGTGCAACTGGGTCCTGGACTTGCACGCCTCCAACTCAATCATTAGTTTTACAGTGACAGTGGTAGGCTTGAGTACCAACAACGACGAGACGGCCTAGAGGGAGGAGGTGAGGGCCCTCGGAGTGTGGTGTCACAAAATAACCTCTCACTCAACATTTTCAAAACAAAGGAGATTATCGTGGACTTTAGGAAACAGCAGAGGGAGCACCCCCTCCATCCACATCAACAGGATAGTAGAGGAGAAGGTGGAAAGTTTTAAGTTCCTCTGCGTACACATCACGGACAAACTAAAACAGTGTGGTGAACAAGGAGCAACATCTCCTCTTCAACCTCAGTAGGCTGAAGAAATGTGGCTTGTCACTTAAAAACTCACAAACTTTTATAGATGCAGAATCGAGAGCATCCTGTCGGCCTGTATCACCATCTGGTACGGCAACTGTACCGCCCTCAACTGCAAGGCTCTCCAGAGGGTAGTGCGGTCTGCACAATGCGTCACCGGGGGAAAAATGTCCTGCCCTCCAGGACACCTACAGCACCCGATGTCACAGGAAGGCCAAAAAGATCATCAAGGACAACAACCACCCGAGCCACTGTCTGTTCACCTCACTATCATCCAGAAGGCGAGGTCAGTACAGGTGCATCAAAGCTGGGACCGAGAGATTGATAAACAACTCCTATCTCAAGGCTATCAGACTGTTAAACAGCCATCACTAACATAGAGAGGCTGCTGCCAACATACAGACTCGAATCTCTGGCCACTTTAATAAATGGATTTGATAAAGTTATCACTAGTCACTTTAAATAACGCCACTTTAATAATGTTTACATATCCTACATTACTCATCTCATATGTATATACTGTATTCTATACCATCTACCGCATCTTGCCTATGCCGCACGGCCATCGCTCATCCATATATTTATATGTACATATTATTATTCATCCCTTTACATTTGTGTGTGTAAGGTAGTCGTTGTGAATCTGTTAGATTACTTGTTAGATATTACTGCATTATCGGAATTAGAAGCATAAGCATTTCGCTAAACTCGCATTAACATCTGCTAACCACGTGAGTAATAAAATTTGATTTGATGAGTGGCTTCCATCAGGCCACTCAATCATAAAGGCCTGATTAGTGGAGTGCTGCAGAGATGATTGTCCTTCTGGAAGGTTATCCCATCTCGACAGAGGAACTCTAGAGCTCTGTCAGACTGACCATTGGGTTCTTTGTCACCTCCCTGACCAGGGCCCTTCTCCCCCGATTGCTCAGTTTGGCAGGGCGGCCAGCTCTAGGAAGAGTCTTGGTGGTTTCAAACTTCTTCCATTTAAGAATGCTGCAGAAATGTTTTGGTACCCTTCCCTGGATCTGTGCCTCGACACAATCGTGTCTCGGAGCTCTACAGACAATTACTTTGACCTCATGTCTTGGTTTTTGCTGTGACATGCACTGTCAACTGTGGGACCATTTTATAGACAGTTTTGTGCCTTTCCAAATCATGTCCAATCAATTGAATTTACCACAAGTGTACTCCAATCAAGTTGTAGAAACATCTCAAGGATGATCAATGGAAACAGGATGCACCTGAGCAAAATTTCGAGTCTCATAGCAAAGGGTCTGAATACTTATGGAAATAAGGTATTTCTGTTTATTTTATTTTATAAGCTGTCAGAGCAGCTCACAGATCTCTGCACCTCTGCATAGCCTATGTGTATAGCCTATGTGAGCCCATCCAACTACCTCATCCCCATACTATTTTATACATTTTTGCTCCTTTGCACCCCAGTATGTCTACTTGTACAACTCATCTATCACTCCTGTGATTAATTGCAATATTGTAATTATTTCACCACTATGGCCTATTTATTGCCTTACCCCCGTTATCCTGCCTCATTTGCACACACTGTATATAGACTTTTTCTACTGTATTATTGACTGTATGTTTGTTTATTCCAAGTGTAACTCTGTGTTGTTGTTTGTGTTGCACTGCTTTGCTTTATCTTAGCCAGGGCGCAGTTGTAAATGAGAACTTGTTCTCAACTAGCCTACCTGGTTAAATAAAGGTGAAATAAATTAAATATATAAATAAAAATAAAAATAAATGTGCAAAAATGTCTAAAACCTGTTTTGGCTTTGTCATTATGGGTACATACAAATTACAGGAACCTCCCCTGTAATAGATTTAAAAAATTGTAAACCCTCCCACTGACTGAAATTGAAAAAGCATGACCTTCCCACATTTTCCTCCAGGTCACCGTTTTGTAGATGTTCAACCATGCCTTAGTTCTGTCTGCTGACAGTCAGTGCACAGACATAGACAGAAGTGTAGATGAGGTTATTAATTAATATACTTTAAGGATACAATAGTAAAGTTCCTTTTTGGACTCCCGTCTTTGAACTTATGGATACCATTTTTCTGTTGACAATGCTAACTAGCATTAGCGCAATGACTAACCCACATGTTCTCAAATTGTTTCAAGAACGTTAAGAAACAACTTTCTTCTGTGGGAATTTCAGTACTTCAGCATAACGTTTTCTACAGGTTTCCTCATGGTTCAATTTAAAGTCATGTTCTCAAATAGTTCTGAGAATGTTAAGAAGTGAATGTTTCCATAAAAACCATAAGAAAACTTTAATAATGTTCAGAGAATGTTCTAAGAATGTTATTTAAAAACATATACAGTGTTATTAGCATCAACAAGAATCACACTATCCTCTATTTTGTTCAAGTTTGTTCGCCACGCCTACTAAATGGCCACATCATGCCACCAAGGGTCTTTTCACAGTCACCAAATCAAGAACAAATTCAAGAAAGCGTACAGTATTATATAGAGCCATTATTGCATGGAACTCCATTCCATCTCATATTGCTCATATGAACAGCAAACCTGGTTTCAAAAAACAGATAAAGCAACACCTTACGGCACAACGCCTCTCCCTTATTTGACCTAGATAGTTTGTGTGTATGTATTGATATGTAGGCTACGTGTGCCTTTTCTAAATGTATGTAGTTCTGTCCTGGAGCTGTTCTTGTCTATTAATGTTCTGTATTATGTCATGATTCATGTTTTGTGTGGACCCCAGGAAGAGTAGCTGCTGCTTTTGCAACAGCTAATGGGGATCTTAATAAAATACCAAACACCAAATCTGATCTCAATGAGTGCTTGTTTCCTTTGAAATGGGGTCTGTTTGAATAGACTAAAAGGAACAGCTTTGTATGCGTAAAAAATATATGGAATGCTAGCTCCTTCCTGGTGGCGCAGTGGACTAATCCCATGGATAGGGAACATAGGATTGAATCTCACTGATGCTGTGTCACAATAAAGAAACTGAAATGTGTTTGCATGATTAATGCCTAAAGAATTTCTATCTGTCCTTGGAATTCAAAAATATTTTCTTATTGAAACCTTCAGTGAAAGTTAAGGAAGTTATTCAAAAACTTCAAAATAACCTTTAATTTCCGTTCTCAGAGTTAATAAAACCACCCAGGAAAACTTTAAAGGAACCGGAGAAAAACTTCAGAAATCTCAGAACCTCCCTGCAACCTAAAAATAAACGTTCCCAGAACAGGCCAAATGTTCACTTCTGTACTCAGAACGTTTAAAAAACGGTCAGGAAACCTATGGCTTTGTTCCCACAACCAATGTGAAACCAAAAGCATGCGTTCCCACAACTTCCAAGGAACCAAATGTGCTAGCTGGGTATCTACTTGTACCATAAGAAAGTATCATAGCTAACAGCTCCAAGCTATAATTTTAACTGAGAAATCGCTGATGAGAAAGAAAGGCCTTCATGGCTATTGTTTGGAGTTAATTGCTACAGGAATTGTTTTATTAACTTTAGATCAGGCTGCTGTGAAAGTTACGGCTTCATCAGATGTGATTTCCACTTCAGTGGGAGAAATTGACTCTTGGCAGATCTCCAGGAATGGAGTCAGATAGTAGAAAGCAATGGGGTGTGCGTGTGTGCGTGCATGTGCACGCGTTTGTGTATTGTGGAGATTAGAAGTCTATGTCTGACTGCACGTGTGTGCTTGGTATGTGTGTGTGTGTTTGGTGTGTGATGGCCCATCCACTGACTCGTATGTGTCTTTTGTCATTTAACGATTGTCACTTCCTCTCACAACTTTCCCTGTTGTGGTCGAGTGAGCTAGACCTCTAGTCGTGGTCGCTGGGTCGGTGTGTGTGTGTGCATGTGGTGGGTATTTGTGTGTGTGTCCTCGTGTATCTCCCTACTGAACCTAGTGGCCCATATCCTTTTCTCTCTCACTCTGTACTGTGGGAGCTGTCAGGGTCAGGGCCCTCAGCCACTCAGACATTTAGACTAAGAGGCTTGAGAAGGACTCCCTCTTGGAATGGCCAGGCTGTGATACTATGGAAGGGGACTTAGAAACATGGCAGGGACATGGAGATAGAGAGTCTTTAATTTCACCCTGGAGTGAAAGTCTTAGAACTCATGATCAGAATTGGAATGTCTTCCTCATGCTGAACTGCTCTAAGGGACAGTTTCCTAGATATAGATTAAGGCTTGTCCTCAATGGCAAATCCCCATTAAAGATGTTTTTTAGTCCAGGATTTGACTATGCCTGGGTGTCTGGCCCTGAATGTCTAATTACTGTATAATCAAACACAAGCTTATTCTAACCCACAATATGCCAAGGTTTCCCTTTAGTCCTCTTCAAATATAGCCTGGCTAAACCAGACTGAATGTATTGTTCGGTCTGGTTAAACCAGGCTATTCCAAATCTCCCCTTGAGGTCAAAGGTAGAGGGCGTGTACTGTACTGTATATTACACTTAAACTGAAATCTTTACTGAAAGTCAACGGAGAGAGAGGGTTAGTTTATGTCATGATGAGATTCATATAAAACACAGCTACAGTAAACATGTCGTCCCACACGGAGGATGCAGCCCCCCCCCCCTTGTGCCAGTTGAGATATGGTGGGTGACTAACATTTCAGTAAATGTGCATCCAAGTATTTTGTGCAATTATTGAAGAAGCACGTTAATGACAGTATATGCCTATAGAGTTTGGTGTTATGAATCAAGTTAAACTGACTCTTTCGGTTAAATTATTTTTGATTAGAATGTTTCTTTACGGCGTAACATAGTGAGAAACGAAATGTTATTGTCACGTTCTGACCTTAGTTCTTTTGTTATGTCTTTGTTATAGTATGGTCAGGTCATGAGTTGGGTGGGTTGTCTATGTTCGTTTTTCTATGTTGTGTTTTGTGTTTGGCCTGGTATGGTTCTCAATCAGAGGCAGGTGTCGTTAGTTGTCTCTGATTGAGAATCATACTTAGGAAGCCTTTTCCCACCGTTGTGGGGTGGGTGATTGTTTCCTGTTTTGTTGTTTGTGTCACCATTCAGGACTGTTTCGGTTTTCGTTTCCATTCACTTTGTTATTTTTGTATTGAGTTGTGTTCAGTTATTATTAAAGTATCATGGACACTTACCACGCTGCGTACTGGTCCGATTCTTGCTACTCCTCCTCAGAAGAGGAAGAGGAAAGCCGCTACAGTTATGTGGTTATAGTGCATTTCCGAGATCTCTAAAAAAAACTGTACAACTAGGGCTGTAAATGATATTTTTGGTAACGATTAATCGTCATGTTTTTTTTTGCGCATGTAATGCATCATAATGAATATAAAAAAAGTTGATACAAAATACTTAATGAATACAACACAGCTTTGGTGACACTAGCGACGGTTTTGACCTCTTGGAACTTTTGTAAAAGGATGATTCTCCTCTTGACCATCATACAGTTCTATTCGTGAAATTATGACCAACTTTACCCTCCTCATGTTAAAATGAAAATCTGATATTGGGTGAACTAGCCTATATCTACACACCCCCTCTCCCCCCTAAAATGGATGTTTTATGAATTATTATTTTTTCATGGTTATTGTCCACATATTTTGTCGGTCATACGATTATATGATTATTGTGCCAGCCCTAATATTATTGTGCCAGCCCTATGTACAATAGATATTAAACTTGAACACTTGAATAATTCTGTGTCTAATTTTACTGATATGTCCTTATTATATTGAGATATAATGAATATAATGACAAACAACACTGCTATTAAGACCAGGAATGAAAAGTTGTGATTTGTCACATTTTTGAACAAACCTTCATAGTAAGATCCATTACCTGACAGAGTTACTAAATTGTTATTCAAATGTATTCAAATGTTACATTCACATTTTGTCCTTTCAGCCTTAATATCAGCCTTCATATAGTGAGTTTCCCCACTGAGCCAACAGCCGTTTCCCAGCCAAAGCGCCCACGTGAGCTCTCGCGCGGGGGTGAGAGTGCACTGCAGTGGACTTCGGTCTCAAACATGTCAGTGGTTTTTTGACGTTCAAAAGAAAACCCACTGACATCAACACTTAGTCTCGACTCAAAAGGGTCGAGCACTGCACACCGTGGAAGTTATCAAAGGAGGTAATGAAAAGTCAAATAAAAAGTAAGTTCATGTCATCAAATTTGGAGAAAATATTTTCATCTGGCAAGCTGTAGCCCTCCCAATGAAAACTATTTTCTTGTAAAAATGTTCAGTTTGAAAAGGGAATTGACCCATTTCAACGATCGACGTCGGAGAGTGGCTGTAAGTATGTGTTTGCCAGGTCTCTGACGTCATTTTGCTGAGCCCTGATTGATAGCTCCTGACGTCCTCATCCATTGCTCTGTCAGTCGTTTAATATTGCCTTTCAAACACACTTTGGCAAATTTAGTATTTTCTGTTCGCCCTCCCCCTGAAAATAAAGGATGGTTGGTGAGGTGTGGCAAAGGGCTTTTAAAACATGCTTCAGAAATGGGCATAGATTTTCGTTGAAAGGATGTAGAATGTGAGTATGTGGATAAAGCTTTTGTCCACGAAGTCATATAGTGTCATTAGTATTGCGTATAATACGTTGACTGTAGGCAAGGGGTATACAGTTAACTTGCCAAGTAAACATACTAAACAATTCAATCTCTATACATAACAGTTGTTCTGAGTCACTGGATATACAGTATTACTATTTACTGATTGGTCCTGATAGCCTACTTACCTTTTCAGACTCAAAGCACTTTGGGTAACCTAGTATTTCAACCCCAGTCCTAGACCACTCAGCCCTTGAAACCTTGTGGCAAGGGCACTACCATGAAGGTACTTATTCTACTCCTGCTGCTGCCTTGCATTGACACAGTGATGTGACAGCACCTTCCTGGGTCAGAATTAATGAGAGAGACCTCTGTCTGCATCGCCGCGTCATTCATCACTATGATCCAATGATCATTGGCTCATCAAATTACTGAACGTTAAGCAGGACATAAAGAAGGGTAATGGGCCGGAAATTTGTCAATTAGAAGCATTACAGCGCCATAATTGACCCCAGGTCTTCTCTGTCCACAAGGGCTCCTCCATCCTTAAGGGTGTAGACTACTGTTACTGTACAGACCAAGAGAGAAGGGATAGTTTCTGAATGGTCTCCTTTTTGTGTGTGTGTGTGTGTGTGTGTGTGTGTGCGAATTCTTTGTGTTTTTTAATTGGCCATGGGTTTGCCCACAAGGGAGGAATCTAATCGTTTGACCATTTCTCAGTTTCCGCTTGGCGTAAATGGTCTCTAGAAAGAGAGAGAGAGCGCGAAAGAGTGTCGTCGTACGCCATGTCTGCTTGCTGCATGACAACAGAACCTTAATCCGGGTGTGCGCTGAACACTGCTTTACAGTTGTCACTAAGCGACACGGTTCAAAACGCTACAGAATATATATTTATAGGTTAAATAGGGTCAGGAAAAACACAAAGCCCTTCCAATGAATCTTAGTTGAGCAGTGGTTGCGTCACATGTGGCTGCTTCTACCCCGGTGTCTCTGTTGACACGTGTTCATCTCAAAGTCTTCCAGGTTGAAGAAACGCTGAGTGAAAACGCGTTTGGCCTTTTCCATCTCGACGGGAGCAGCAACAGGAGGTTAAACATCCATTAAGCCAATCGGATCTCTCTCTTCCAGTCGTTAAAGCACCAGAAAGAGGTTGGTTCAAAACCCCTAATTAATCGAGTAAGCCACCAAAAGAACGTTTCCTCAAGCACCCAGAACGTGCAAACGGACGTCATACAAACGTTAGTCAAACGTCAGAGAAACTGCATGTCGCGTCTCAATATGCCAACCAAGTGGATCAAGGCCCACAGCTCAGGACCAGATGTCAGGTCCAACTGCTGTGACTCTGCCTCCACTGGTGTTGTCCATATTCCATCATTACCCGTCCCATTCAGGACTTCAATCTCCTTCCTCTCTGTACCCTGACACCACCAGCAGCACCAGTTATTACCCATTCACTTCCACATGTCACACCCCAAAGACCTTCCCGGAAAAGCAATATGCTCTACGATAATACTAGAGCGAAATAAAATAAAAATGACATTTTCCCTCCAATTTGGGTCCAGTGTGGATTTGGTGGAGATGTGAGGTGACTTGGATGCAAGGATGATGAAGGGCTGAGGGAGGAGAGGAGGAGGAGGAGAGGAGGTGGTGGGATATCAGAGGAGAAAGTTGTGCTGAACATAGGTCCTACAGCGTTATTAGCCCATTTTACACTCCCGTGAACAAGGAAAATGGGCCAAGGGAGATATGCAAATATGCATCTAATAGGCCTGTCAGAGGTGGAACAGGGGGAAGAGCACAGTCAAAACCATGACAGTGAGGGGTGAGAGAGAGAGAGAGAGAGAGAGAGAGAGACTTTTGGTCTTTCTTTATTGAAACATTCTCAATTCACTTAAAACTCACCCCCCCACTCCTAAAATAAAAAAATAAAAATATATCCTGTACTGCATACATGTACCATACTCACCTTTCCATCTACCACATGATACAAATCACCATACACAAAAACCCTCTCCTACAACCGTATATCCAAAACATCTTCCCCAGCAATACAGACAACCCCCCCAACACACCATATCTCCTCAAACATCTCCACACATTTGATCATTTTGTAGAACTCAAACTCAACCCTAAGGCGCGCAGAGACCATCCCATTAAACAGTAGTAAAGGGTCTGTTATCCCCCCACCTTTGACCCTGTTCCTCCTTGTTAGCCAAATAGCTAACTTTGCCTGAGCAAACAGAAAATTCAACAAAACACATTTTTCTTTCTCCTTACTCGAATACCTGTATCCCATTATAAACATCCCAACAGCAAAAACCACCCCCAACCTGTCACACAGACATTCCAACAGAGACATTAATGGCATTAACCTGGTGCACACAGAAAACACATGAATTACAGTTTCTTTCATTTGACAGAAAGGACACCCCTGCCCAATTCCCGGATCAACCCGTGCCAACCAGCTGTTAGTGGCCAGGGCTCCATGAAGAACCCTCCACTGGAGGTCCCCTGACCTCTTTGGTACTGGGGGTTTGTAGAGTGCCCTCCATCTAAAACCCACCATACTCTCCGCCCCACATACCCCCTGCCACTGATGTGCCTTCACTCCTGTTAGGCTTCTAATGCTCCTAACCTTAACGCAGAGGTTGTAGAGGGCTTTACCTCCCACCCCCTCAAACTCCCCCAGGCTCGGAGTGTTAAAATCTAACAAGTCCTCCAGACCCCCTTGCCAGTCTCCAGTCTCTGCCGTCACCTGCAGTGGCGGGAACATTGGTGGCCCCTCTCCCTTTGGCCTCTCAAACACCCCCCTTACCGGCTCAGACAGTGCCTCCTGGACCTCCTCCAGGAATCTCTCCAGCAGCCTAAGAGACGTTATTCCTGTTTGTTGCGCCAAGACCTCCGGGGTTTTCCACCCCTTCTCTCCCAGCAGTCTCAGGTCACCCAGCCTTTGTAAACCCCCTGCCATCAGTTGCCTCTGCAGGGTGGCCGACTGAACCGATCTCAAAGGGATGGCTGGGTTGTGGAAGATAGGCTCCTCCCACACCCACTGCCCAGGCTCCACACCCCTTCTCGTGTGGGCCTTAGCAGCTGCCAGGCCCTCAGCACCGCAGAGTAAAACTCTGAGAGACCTGCTGTACTCAGCCTCTCCAGCTTCATGAGGAACAGCTGCCGGTCCAACCCTAATCCGCCAGCTCTCCTCAGCAGCGCGCATGCTGGTTCCCTCCAGCCAACATCAGTGTGGTACAGCAGTCTCTGCACCGCCTTTAGTCGGAAAGCAGCCATCCTGCTCTCCAGTTCCACCAGGCCCTGTCCTCCTTCGTGGACGGTCATGTACAAAACTGCTGCCCTCATCCAGTGATGTCCCGACCAAAAGAAGTCCACCAGCTTGCGTTGCAGGTCTGCAAGCAGACCGGCGGGGGGGTTGAGGACAGCCAGTTTATGCCACAAGGAAGATGCCACCAGGTTGTTGATTATCAGCACCCTCCCTCTATATGACACTTGGGACAGGAGCCACCTCCACCTGGCCAGTCTTGACACCACTGCCTGTGACAGCCCCTCCCAGTTCTTGCTGACCCCCCTCTCCGAGGCCAGGTACACCCCCAACACTTTAAGCCCTTCACAACCCCACTGCAAACCCCCTGGAAGCAGAGGAGGAGCCCTATCCCCCCATTCCCCACATAACAGAGCTTTGCTCTTTCCCCAGTTTACCTTAGCTGATGAAGCTCCCTCGTACATCTTCAGACTGGTCTCTAGTTCCTGCATATCTTGCCCATCCCTGACCATCACAGAAACATCATCTGTATATGCTGAGACTGCTATTCCTGTCACCACATCCATGCCTGTCCAGTACACTCCCCGCAGTCTCCTGCGTAGCAGTCCTAAAAAAGGCTCAATGGCTAGTGTGTACAGCTGCCCAGATAGAGGGCATCCTTGTCTAATGCCCCGTCTCACCCAGACTGGCCTACTGAGCCCCCCTCCCACCTTAACCATACATGACGCCCCAGCATACAACAGCTTCACACAGGTCACAAAACTCTTCCCAAACCCAAACACAGACATCACATTTAACAGATACTCATGATCCACTCTATCAAAAGCCTTCTCTTGATCTAAAGAGACCAGTCCAAAGTTCACATTAGAACCTCTCGACAAGTCCAACATGTCCCTAATCAAGAACAAGTTGTCCGTGATTGAGCGTCCCGGTACACAATATGTCTGGTCCTTGTGTATTATAGAGTCTAGATGGGACTTCAGTCTGTTAGAGAGGACCTTGGCAAAAATCTTGTAGTCCGCACAGAGTAATGCCACAGGCCTCCAGTTCTAAAGTTCACACAAGTCCCCTTTTGTGGGCAGGAGAGTCAGAGCCGCCCGACGGCAGCTCATCGGCAACTCTCCTACCCCGACGCATTCTCGCAACACGCAAAAGAAATCCTGTCCAATTGTTCCCCAGAATTTTTTGTAAAATTCCACTGGAAGTCCATCGACCCCGGGTGCACGACCGGGGGACATCTGGGTTACTGCCTCTGCCAGTTCATGTGACAAAAGAGGAATGTCCATTTCATCCCTCTGTGCCCGAGAGAGCTTAGGGAGTCCTGCGAACAAGACCTGAGCACACATAGGATCACACATTTCTGCCCTATACAATTCAGTATAAAATTCCACAGTCCGCTCCCGCATCTCCCCCACCACAGAGGTCACCCGCCCATCAGACAGCCGTAGACAATGCATACCCTTGGCTTCACTGCTCTGTCTTTCCAAACCAAAGAAGAAGGAGCTGGGAGCATCCATCTCCTTGAGCATGGAGAACCTAGCTCTTACAAGTGCTCCCTTTGCTTTAACTCATTCTTTAAGAGTAACTTCCTCACCATTTTAGATAAGCATGCTCCGTTCAAAAAATGCAGAACTAAGAACAGATACAGCCCTTGGTTCACTCCAGACCTGACTGCCCTCGACCAGCACAAAAACATCCTGTGGCGGACTGCAATAGCATCAAACAGTCCCCGCGATATGCAACTGTTCAGGGAAGTCAGGAACCAATACATGCAATCAGTCAGGAAAGCTAAGGCCAGCTTCTTCAGGCAGAAGTTTGCATCCTGTAGCTCCAACTCCAAAAAGTTCTGGGACACTGTGAAGTCCATGGAGAACAAGAGCACCTCCTCCCAGCTGCCCACTGCACTGAGGCTAGGGAACACGGTCACCACCGACAAATCCATGATTATTGAAAACTTCAACAAGCATTTCTCAACGGCTGGCCATGCCTTCCGCCTGGCTACTCCAACCTCGACCAACAGCTCCGCCCCCCCCGCAGCTCCTCGCCCAAGCCTCTCCAGGTTCTCCTTTACCCAAATCCAGATAGCAGATGTTCTGAAAGAGCTGCAAAACCTGGACCCGTATAAATCAGCTGGGCTTGACAATCTGGACCCTCTATTTCTGAAACTATCTGCCGCCATTGTCGCAACCCCTATTACCAGCCTGTTCAACCACTCTTTCATATCGTCTGAGATCCCCAAGGATTGGAAAGCTGCCGCAGTCATCCCCCTCTTCAAAGGGGGAGACACCCTGGACCCAAACTGTTACAGACCTATATCCATTCTGCCTTGCCTATCTAAGGTCTTCGAAAGCCAAGTCAACAAACAGGTCACTGACCATCTCGAATCCCACCGTACCTTCTCCGCTATGCAATCTGGTTTCCGAGCCGGTCACGGGTGCACCTCAGCCACACTCAAGGTACTAAACGACATCATAACCGCCATCGATAAAAGACAGTACTGTGCAGCCGTCTTCATCGACCTTGCCAAGGCTTTCGACTCTGTCAATCACCATATTCTTATCGGCAGACTCAGTAGCCTCGGTTTTTCGGATGACTGCCTTGCCTGGTTCACCAATTACTTTGCAGACAGAGTTCAGTGTGTCAAATCGGAGGGCATGCTGTCCGGTCCTCTGGCAGTCTCTATTGGGGGTGCCACAGGGTTCAATTCTCGGGCCGACTCTTTTCTCTGTATATATCAATGATGTTGCTCTTGCTGTGGGCGATTCCCTGATCCACCTCTACGCAGACGACACCATTCTATATACTTTCGGCCCGTCATTGGACACTGTGCTATCTAACCTCCAAACGAGCCTCAATGCCATACAACACTCCTTCCGTGGCCTCCAACTGCTCTTAAACGCTAGTAAAACCAAATGCATGCTTTTCAACCGATCGCTGCCTGCACCCGCATGCCCGACTAGCATCACCACACTGGATGGTTCCGACCTTGAATATGTGGACACCTATAAGTACCTAGGTGTCTGGCTAGACTGCAAACTCTCCTTCCAGACCCATATCAAACATCTCCAATCGAAAATCAAATCAAGAGTCGGCTTTCTATTCCGTAACAAAGCCTCCTTCACTCACGCTGCCAAGCTTACCCTAGTAAAACTGACTATCCTACCGATCCTCGACTTCGGCGATGTCATCTACAAAATTGCTTCCAACACTCTTCTCAGCAAACTGGATGCAGTTTATCACAGTGCCATCCGTTTTGTCACTAAAGCACCTTGTACTACCCACCACTGCGACTTGTATGCTCTAGTCGGCTGGCCCTCGCTACATATTCGTCGCAAGACCCACTGGCTCCAGGTCGTCTACAAGGCCATGCTAGGTAAAGCTCCGCCTTATCTCAGTTCACTGGTCACGATGGCAACACCCATCCGTAGCCCTCGCTACATATTCGTCGCAAGACCCACTGGCTCCAGGTCGTCTACAAGGCCATGCTAGGTAAAGCTCCGCCTTATCTCAGTTCACTGGTCACGATGGCAACACCCATCCGTAGCACGCGCTCCAGCAGGTGTATCTCACTGATCATCCCTAAAGCCAACACCTCATTCGGCCGCCTTTCGTTCCAGTACTCTGCTGCCTGTGACTGGAACGAATTGCAAAAATCGCTGAAGTTGGAGACCTTTATCTCCCTCACCAACTTCAAACATCAGCTATCTGAGCAGCTAACCGATTGCTGCAGCTGTACATGATCTATTGGTAAATAGCCCACCCATTTTCACCTACCTCATCCCCACAGTTTTTATTTATTTACTTTTCTGCTCTTTTGCACACCAATATCTCTACCTGTACATGATCATTTATCAATCCAGTGTTAATCTGCAATATTGTAATTATTTGCCTACCTCCTCATGCCTTTTGCACACATTGTATATAGACTCCCCTTTTTTTCTACTGTGTTATTGATTTGTTAACCTCTTGAAACTCCCCATCCCGGATCCGGGATTGTGACTAAGCCTCAGGCTCATTAGCATAACGCAACGTTAACGATTTCTGAAAATCGCAAATAAAATTAAAATAATGCGTTTGCTCTCAAGCTTAGCCTTTTCTTAACAACACTGTCATCTCAGATTTTCAAAATATGCTTTTGAACCATAGAAATGGACTAATTTGTGTAAGAGTATGCAAAGCTAGCATAGCATTTTGTGTAGCATGTAGCACGCAACATTTTCACAAAAGCCAGATAACCAAATAAATAAAATCATTTACCTTTGAAGAGCTTCTGATGTTTTCAATGAGGAGACTCCCAGCCACATACCAAATGCGCAGTGTTTCCTGAAAGCGTCTGTGTGTAGGAGAAATCATTCCGTTTTCTACATTGCGCCTGGCTACCGAAACGAACCGAAAATGCAGTCACCTACAACGTGAAACTTTTTCCAGATTAACTACATAATATCGACCGAAACATGGCAAACGTTGTTTGGAATCAATCCTCAAGGTGTTTTTTCACATATCTCTTCATTGACATGCAGTTCGTGGAAGCTTGCTTCTCTCTCTGCCCCATGGAAAAATACTGGCAGGTGACTTTTGCGCACCAATTTCGGCGCAGGACACCGGGCGGACACGTGGTAAATGTGGTCTCTTATGGTCAATCTTCCAACGATCTGCCTACAAATACGTCACAATGCTGCAGACACCTTGGGAAACGACAGAAAGGGCAGACTCATTCCTCTTGCGTTCACAGCCATATAAGGAGATCATGAAAGACAGAGCCTCAAAAATCCTTGTCATTTCCTGGATGCCAAGTCATCTTGGTTTTGCCTGAAGCTCACGTTAAAGGGCACGCACAGAGAAGATATTTGTATTTCTGGACACGTCAGAGTGTTTTCTTTCGAACAGTAGCAATTATATGCATAGTCGAGCATCTTTTTGTGACAAAATATCTTGTTTAAAACGGGAACGTTTTTCTTCCAAAAATGAAATAGCGCCACCATAAGTGTAAGAGGTTAATTGTTTACTCCATGTGTAACTCTGTGTTGTCTGTTCACACTGCTATGCCTTTATCTTGGCCAGGTCGCTGTTATAAATGAGAACTTGTTCTCAACTAGCGTACCTGGTTAAATAAAGGTGAAATAAAAAAATTAAAAAAATAAAAACCTGGAAAAAACTGCCCAGGTCCCTACGTAATTCGGCTAAGTTAGCCTGGAGGCCTACATTGCCTTGCCCCACCATCTCTACCTCCATCTCACTAATACACCGCTCTAGTTCCCCCAATACTCTCCTAGCCTCTGAGGATGAGAGAGCTGTGTACTGTTGACAGAAAAGCCAAATTTGCACTTTCCCCACATCCCACCATTGACTCAGAGACTCATACTCCTCTCTTCGCTGCCCCCATCTTTCCCAAAAAGTCTGGAAACCTGAGCAAAAAGTGGCATCTTGTAAGAGCTTTACATTGAACTTCCAATAAGATGCCTGCCGGGGCCCTGGTGAAATAGACAGCCGAGCCATGGTTATGTGGTGATCCGAAAACCCCACTGGGAGAATGGTAGCACCCAGCAGCCTATTGCTCTGATTCCTGGACATGTAAAACCGATCAAGTCGAGCTGCACTCACCCTAGCCCCAAAAACCTTCACCCACGTATACTGTCTTGTGTTTGGATGTTTAGTTCTCCAAACATCCACTAGGTCAAACTGATTAAAGATGTCCCTTAACACTCCCACTGACACTGAATGAGGCTCTTCCCCATTTCTGTCTTTTGTAAAATCCATTGTACAGTTCCAGTCACCTCCGATCACCAGCGTCTCCTTAGGCGCTACTTGTGAGAGTTCCTGTCTAAGACTCCCAAATAGAACCCCTTTTTCTCTCCCTGTGTTAGGCGCATACACATTTATAAAGACAAAACACATGTTGTTAATTTCTGCTTTAACAACAAGCAACCTACCCCTACACACCTCCTTTGAGGAGCAAATTTTTACAGCCAGACCCGGTGCAAAAAGGACTGCCACCCCTGCACTAAGATTTGTCCCATGGCTCAACACACTTGCCCCTTTCCACCAGAGCCCCCAATCAACTTCATTCACCACATCACTATGCGTCTCCTGCAGAAACAACACCTGTACTTTTTTTTGTTTTACATATTCACCCAACACACTCCTCTTTCCCGCATCTCTGGCGCCATTTATATTGAGCGAGCCTACCCGAAGAGTCTCCATAAGAATTGGGAGAAAAGCCAGCAGAGAAATAGACCAATAGCAAAGCTCAAAAAGCCCCAGTGTCAGTAAGAAATTAAACATTTAAACAGTGTCTGAAGGTAAACCTTTACGCACTGTTGTGACCCACTTCCTCAACCTAAACCGTTTCCTGGGTGAGAGGACACCATGCCCCTCATTTCTCATAGCATGTTGTACTGATCTTACAAACTTTCTAGGATCAGGAAAAAAAGCCTCAAGATGAACTTTTGTCCCCTTAGTCTCATTCAGGAACCTTGTCAGTTCTCTCAACGTGTACTTAGACCCCTCTGGTTGACTGGCTGTCAGCTCCGGGCCAATTGAAGAGGAGTCTGAAAAAAATAACTCCTCATCCTCTTCCTCAGACTCACTTTCCTCCTCTTCTTTATCTCCCACCCTGACCACCTGCCCTTTCTCTCTGGTTAGGGCCTCACCCACAGCAACAGGCAACATTTCCATGGTGCCTTTGTCCACACCCTTTTTCCTTTTACTCTTGACACCCTCCTGCTCCCCCCCTAATCTCTTACACTTCCCCACTATACTCTCCTCATCCACTAGAATAACCTGACTAGACGCAGTATCATCTGCACCACCTTCCATAGCATGACTAGGGCCAGCCTCAGCTACACCACCCTCCATAGCATGACTAGGGCCAGCCTCAGCTATACCACCCTCCATAGCATGACTAGGCCCAGCATCATCTGCACCACCCTCCATAGCATGACTAGGGCCAGCCTCAGCTACACCACTATGGATAGCATGACTCGGCCCAGCATCATCTGCACCACCCTCCATAGCATGACTTGGCCCAGCATCATCTGCACCACCCTCCATAGAATGTCTAGGCCCAGCCTCAGCTACCCCACCATCTCTAGCCTGACTAGACCCAGCCTCTGCTTCTCCACCATCTTTAGCCTGACTAGACCCAGTCTCCACTACCCTACCATCTCTAGCCTGACTAGACCCAGCCTCTGCTTCTCCACCATCTATAGCCTGACTAGACCCAGCCTCATCTACACCACCATCTCTAGACTGACTAGGCCCAGCCTCTGCTGTCTGCATCTCCTTACCCCCTGCATTTTGACCTCGATTTCCCCCACTTGCGCTTGTACCCTCACCTTGTCTATGGCCTTTATGTGGGCACGCAAAGCTCTTGTGCCCCAAATCCCCACATTCAAAACACCGTAGACTATCTGTGCTGGCAAAACCTGCATAGAGCCCCTCCCCATGCCTCACTTTAAAATGCACATTTAGCTGTTGCTCATTATTGTTCAGAAACATAAACACTTGCCTCCTGAACGAAACAACGTGCTTAACGGCATCTGCCTGAAAACCTGCTGACAGTACACGGAAACCGCTAGTTTTAATAATAAACGGAGGCAAATTTGCCACTACAACTCTTGTTGAAGGGGTAGAGAGAGGTGAAATTGACACCAACACATCCCTTACAAATATTCCGCTAGCAATTAGCCTACCGACCAAATTAGCCCTTTTCATGAACACAACCACAGCTTTGTTCATTCTAGAAGCAGAATGTATAAACTCAGCTCCTACCTGTTCACCGACCGCGAGCAGAACCTCCCCCACCTTAACTCCGTTCTCAGGAACACACCTGAATCCATGCTGTATCGACAGCGTCTCCTCCGCGCTAGGCTGAGAAGCCATTGCGCACACTACACCTTCCAACCCCCAGGAAAGTTACTCTGTCCTCTTCCACCCTAACTTTGAAAAAAAAAACTTTGGATACCGCTAAAAACAAATATTGCATCAACCCTCCACCATAGAAAATAACATGTAAAGAAAAGAATCAAGAAAGTTAGTTAGGATAGAGCTTTCCACACCAAACACTCAAACTCCAAAAACACCCAGCATGCACCGCGAGAGAGAGAGAGAGAGAGAGAGAGAGAGAGAGAGAGAGAGAGAGAGAGAGAACACAGATTGGATTGGATTCGGCTGCCACCCTTGCACAGTTCATTAAGTCATTCGCCACACATTATGCCTATGGGTCACTGCACTATCCTTGAACAGGTCTTTTCAACCTTCAATAGAAATGAAGTCTTCTGTACTTCCTTCTCCCAGTATCGTGTTACTGTCTCAATTCTGTTGTGTGACACTGATATAGAGAATGGCCCTCTTCCCCAGCCTTCCTTTACACATTTTCTGTAGAGTAGTACTGTGTTGCAGCCTTAGGCCTTCATCCATGTGTGCATGCAAGCACGCACACACAGTGTCTTGATGTTAAAGCTGATTTCTGACGATTTCGCTATGATAGACAACACTATATCTCACTGCGTTGAAGCAAATAACTTCCCCAAAATCTAGTTGGTGGTTCAAAAATTCGATGCATGGTGCCTGCCCTGTCTGTGCGACTGCATAGAATTAATATGCAGTATATGTAGACCACATTTTTAAACGGCTAATGTGATCGGCTAGGGGAGAAAGGGTGCTTAATGTGCTGAAAATGGGAGCCGACCTCATCCTGGTGTTTCAGAGATGTTCATGAAGAACCTGCTAGAGGAGCAGACAACCTCATAAGAGACCAATCACCAATCCCACACTCGCATACACACAAACATTGTTATGCACACACACACACACACACACACACACACACACACACACACACACACACACACACACACACACACACACACACACACACACACACACACACACACACACACACACACACACACACACACACACACTCCACTTATAGCTGGCCCCAACTTAAAACAGTGGTGGACAGGAAAATCGATGAAGAGTGAAAAATGATAACCTCTCTCAAATTGAAAATCATCAAAGGCAAAAACCTGCAGAGAAAAGGGTGGATGGAGAAAGAGATGAAGCGGAGTCCCACCATAAAATCATTAGGAAACTCACAAGGTCTGTGACACTGTAAGCGACATGATGTGGTTGTGATGACATAACTGCAGCAAGCACTACTAGGATGGTAATTACCTTGGCCCTTCTTAAAGACCCGAGTTGGACTCTCACTATCAATGACATGTTGATCAAATGTCATGGCAGTCATAAATGCAACTTTAGCCGTATTCACTGCTTATTGGATGGTATGGTGGTGTTACCGGGCTCACTTATTGTCTAGCTAACTGTTACGGATACCAGTATCCTGTGTGTGTATCCTGTGTGTGTGTGTGTGTGTATCCTGTGTTCTTTTCTCTCACTATTATAATTTGCATGAGTTATGTTACGGGTCTCATTACCATCCCCCCCTAGACTGTCGGACCAAAAAGGGATCCGTAACATAAGTGGGGGCTCGTCCGGGATTTGTCATAACTGACACACATGCCGCTCATGTAGATTGTGATAGTGGTATAGTTCAGTGTTGAGCGTCATAGCTGAAGTAGCATTAGTGTTTGCTATTTTCTTTGGCACTTGTGAAGTAGTGTAAAATGACTACTTTTGATTTGAAATCCTTTTTGGATAACCCTTCGTGGGAGGTTTTTGATAAATGTCGTAGAGTTGATTTAATGACCCTGGCTGACCATTATTCAGTATCGATTCCACAGAATGTAGTTAAAAAGTCTGAGGTTAAAATCTGAGGTTAAAGTCTGAGGTTAAAAAGCTGGTGTTAAATGTATTGTTGGAAGAGCAGGTGCTTGTTTTACCGCTGCCTGAGCCTACTACCCCTGTAGCGGATGTCGCTGCTCCTGTAAGCCCATTGGTGTCTGATAATGAGGGCGAGGCTAAAACACCAGCCACATTGTCCCGTTTTGATCCACTCTCCCCACTGTCAAACGGTGATGCCAGGAGGGATGTCCGTTTAGCACAGTTCCAACTGGAGGCGGAAGAGAGCCCAAATTAGGCGAGAGACTCTCCAGTTGGAGATGTGTAAAATTGAGGCAGAAAAAGAAAGAGAACAACGTCATTTGGAGATGTGTAAAATTGAGGCAGATAAAGAACAGCGGCAGATGACATTTAAAATGCGCCAGATGGAACTGGAGGCAGAGACAGCGAGGCTAGCCTCCGGTCCTGCTGTCACTGTTAGTGAGTCGTCCTCACCATCTGTGTCCTCAAACATGTTTGACATTAGTAGGCAGATTGCCTTAGTACCTTTGTTCAGAGAGTCTGAGGTTGACTCCTATTTTCGTGTATTTGAGCGTATAGCCGTAGCATTGAAATGGCCTGAAGAGGTATGGTGTCTATTACTTCAGTGTAAATTAACTGGTAAAGCCCAAGAGGTTTTGTCAGTGCTACCTCTGGAGGACAGTTTGAATTATATGAAGTGGTCAAAGCTACTGTTCTTCATGCCTATGAGTTTGTGCCTGAGGCATACCGACAGAGATTTAGGTCTCATAGAAAGTCTAGTAAGGTAACTGATTTCAACTCTCTCCGGGAGTTAATCTTGTTGGAAGAGTTTAAAAATTGCTTACCCGAACGCATTGTAGTTTACCTAAACAAACAGAAAGTATCCTCCCTGGCAGAAGCATCTGTGTTGGCAGACGAGTTTGTGTTGACGCACAAGAGTGTGTTTTCGGCTCAAACTGAGAGTAGAGCCACTGAGTTTCCTACCTTTAGCCCTAGTCGGCCAGCAGTAGTATATCAAGCACGCCAGAAAAATGAGCGTCCCTGTTTCTATTGTCATAAAGTAGGATATATGATTTAATGATTGCTTCATGCTTAAACGCAAACAAGGGATGCCTCTTCGTGCCAAGCTGCCAACAGGTGTTGCTCTAATTCGTACGGTTGTGAGGTCTGCAACAAAACAGATGCCTCCGGGTAACTGTAGTTTGAAAGTCTCAGTCCCCGACCGCAGTTATGAACCATTCATTTTCGAGGGGTTTGTGTCCCTAATGAATGATGAAGCGTCTCAGCGTTCGGTTAAAACCTCTTGGAACTCTGGGGGCGCAATTTCATTTTTGGATGAAAAACGTTCCCGTTTTAAACAAGATATTTTGTCACAAAAAGATGCTCGACTATGCATATAATTGATAGCTTTGGAAAGAAAACACTCGGAATTTTCCAGAACTGCAAAGATATTGTCTGTGGGTGCCCTAGAACGGGAGCTACAGGCAAAACCAAGATGAAACGGCAACCAGGAAATGAGCAGGATTTTTGAGGCTCTATTTTCCATTGTCTCCTTATATGGCTGTGAATGCGAGAGGAATGAGCCTGCCCTATCTATCGTTTCCCCAAGGTGTCTGCAGCATTGTGACGTATTTGTAGGCATTATATTGGAAGATTGACCATAAGAGACTACATTTTCCAGGTGTCCGCCCGGTGTCCTCCGTCGAAATTGGTGCGTCATTTTCAGCTGCTGGTTGAACTAGTGTTTGGTCACACAGTTTGGTCACACAGTGAGAGGACCAATGAAAGTCCTTAATAAAGAACAGTTCTTGTCCCAAGAGTTGTGTATAGGAGACGAGAATGTGTTGGACTACGTTAGTCGCTTTCGTGAGTGAAGAAAACGACTGGTTAACTCCGTATTAGCTGGCATTCCTAATTGTAGTGCATACCTTGATGACCTAGTGATTTATTCGTCTGAGTGGTCAGATCATGTTGACTCTCTAAGGGTAGTATGTGAACGGTTGGCAGCTGCTTCTCGAACCCTGAACATGGCAAAGTGCGAGTTTGGGAAGGCTACTGTTACCTATCTCGGTAAAGAGGTTGGCCATGGACAGGTGCGCCCTGTTGATGCCAAGGTCTTGGCTATAACTGCATTCCCTGCACCTACCACCAGTCGAGAGCTACGCCGCTTTTTAGGGATGGTTGGCTACTACCGTAGCTTCTGTAAAAATTTCTCTGCGGTAGTTGCTCCATTGACCGATTTGCTTAGTCCGGCTAGATCATTTGTGTGGTCCCCTGATTGTAAGAGAGCTTTTGAATCTGCGAAAGCACTCTTATGTAGTACCCCTGTACTTGCTGCTCCGGATTTTGAACAACCGTTCAAACTTGAGGTAGATGCTAGTGCCAGAGGTGCTGGTGCTGTTCTACTGCAGCAGGACAAGAGTGGAGTAGATCATCCCGTTTGTTATTTTTCCCGTAAATGTAATAAATGTCAAACAAACTATGCAACAATAGAACAAGAAGCTCTTGCTTTGTTGTTGGCTCTGCAATACTTTGAAGTATATATTGGTTCCAGTGCCCTACCAGTGATTGCATATACCGACCATAACCCCTTAGTTTTTCTCCACCGAATGTACAACCAGAACCAGCGCCTTACGCATTGGGCGCTGATTGTACAGAATTATCATTTAGACATCCGCCACAAAAAGGGTTCTGATAATGTTTGCGGATGCTTTGTCTCGTGTGTAATGATTGTTGTATGTTTTGCAAGGTTGTTGCTTTGTTATTGTTGTGAGTATTCATTGTAATACTGTGGTCGCAATCCCTAGGGTTGCTCTTTTAAGGGTGGGAGTGTTACGGATACCAGTATCCTGTGTGTGTGTGTGTGTGTGTGTATCCTGTGTTCTTTTCTCTCCTTCTCCCCTCATAGGTGAAAATCATCACTCCCCAATCAGTCACCAATCCAATCATCAATCAGAAGACACAGCTCCTCCTGTTTCCTACCCAATCACAGTTCCTTTCCCTTGGTTTAAAAACCCTGTCAGTTGGTTGCTCTTAAGCTCAATCTCTCTGTAAATGCCATGTTTGTAGGTCTCTGTGTTTCACTCTCTCATTGTGTATTAACCTCTCTTTTGTTTGAGCACCTCCATAGCACTTTGTCATCACCTGTGAGTATTGTTTTGGTTATGGTGTTTGTGTTTGATTGCTGGTGGGAAAAGAGGAAACCAAGACAAGTCGCCCATGGGCATACACTACCCATAGGTAGACTTTGTTAAATACACTAGTTAGAAATGGGCGAACCACCCACTGTATTGTTGGTTAGTTAGTTAGCTGTTGTTAAAGTACGCTAGTCTAGCTTAGGTTTTTTTTGAATACTTATTGTTTCTTTCCTTGGGTCCAGCTCAGCCCCTTTTCCTGCTCCCCCCATTACCGTGTGTTTTCAAATAAACCTTGAGTTTGACGGTAGATTTCAGTTGTCCTGGTTATTTCGTTCACTGCTTTGTCACTATTTTAATTTGCATGAGTTATGTTACGGGTCTCATTACCATCCCCCCCTTGACTGTCGGGCCAAAAAGGGATCCGTAACACTAACTAACTAACCAGAGATGGTACTGTAGGTCAAGTTGAACCAGAGAAACCTGGTCATACATGGTAGGTTCAAAATGGCAACAGTACAGGCAGAGAAGGCAAACGGCGTTGTGGGTGAGGCAGGCAAATACTATCATACATGGGTGGAGAGAAGGATGGGGAAAAACAGAGCTCTGAAAGTGCCTCTTAAACAAACAATACCTCACAGTGATGGGGTGCAAGGAACTGAACTAAATAGTGTGGGATGAAGACATGCAGGTGTGTGAACAGGTGATTAGAATTCCAGTGATTGGGATCTGGAGAGTGAGCTGGAAAGTGGGCTGCGTTCCGGGGATCTAAGTGTTTGGGAGTGTGAGACACCCCCCCCCCATTACTACAGGGAAAATGTCTCGACGGGACCGTAATTTACATTCACAAACCATGTCTTGGGCTGTTCTAAAACTTCTCGTGCGTTGACATCATTAGCCAGTTGTTTACACTTTCTTCAGTCATGTTACCTCATCGCTAACTAACAACTTGGTAACATTACCAGTATGTCCAAACATTTGGGGGCAAAGAAAGAAAGAAAAAGGGGTAGCTTTGTGAGGAGATCAATGATAATTCTAACACATAGTTTGTACTGTCTTTGGTAGAAATGAATTCAGTTAATAACTTTTTTAAGGTTGAGCACCACTTCAAACGCTAATCTAAAAAATGCTTTCTATTACCTCATAGAGGATGATGTCATCCTCCTGAGGAGGAAGAGCTGGTCTACTCATATAAATATTTTTAACAGGCCAACAGCCACTGACGTTTGATTTTGTAGATAAAATAAATTGCTCACCCAAAAAAGCAACATCCCACAACATGTCTCTCTCTCCTCACTGAATGAAGGACGAATGGGCGATAATTGTTGCACATTACTTCAGAATCAAATTTAAATTAGGCCGAACTGAATGATACGGTGAAGAGGTTGATTTTAATTTAGAACAACAGTTGTGTAATAATGAGTTTGTTTTGCCTATTTATCAACATTGGTGCTCATGTTGTTAATTTGACCGCACGCCTTGCATATATAGCATTCACTTTTACATTTTACTTTGTAAAAATAAGCTGTTACGGGACTGTTTTATTCACTATAACTCCATTACTAATCACATTTATATACGGCGAAACGACAGCATAATGTGTTGCAATAGGCCTTTAGAATAATGCAAAACATGTATTTGACTCAATCCAAGTTGATGAGCGAGTCGAACCAAACGATGCTAGTCAGCCTGCACAGCCGGCCCATCTAAACTACACCGAACCTAATTTCACACATAAGACTTAACCTATAGACAAGATTATCATTGACAATAGCCTTTTTGATGCTGGGTTTCTTGGCAACAGGCCTGGCTGGGCTGCTCTCTTTGATGCTGGGTTTCTTGAAAAAAAAGATGACTGCTATGGTGTGTGGTCATCCACACCCCCTCCCAAAATGGGTGCTGTGCCATTTTTTTCCCCCTTGCATTACTTGACATAGATCACAGTTGTCAAATTGTACATTGTATAAAGAGATGGAAGCATAATTGACAGATGTAGGGAAAGGAGCATCCCTTTACCAAATCCTCCTTCAGAGTCACATGCAGATAAAACATTTTTATTTCTATATACTGTAGCATCAGAAAGATCATATTGTGCAGTTTCTATGACACTTACCTTTGTCAAATAACTCTCAAAATTCAAGAAGTGCAGCTCTATTTCCAAATTTCTATACCTGCACTGTCCATGCATTCAGCACATGATCACTTGCACGGCAGCATGCAGGCGATGCGGTATGTAGCTCAATTTAGCCTCTGCATGCCTACGGAGGCGCCTCAATTGCATCACACTCACCATACGGAGCCTCTGACTTGTAGACCTGCCAAAACCAAATTATAATGGACTTCTTCGTGATGGACTTGAACTAGTGTTTTTTCATTTTTTCTTGTAGCCTAGAGTAACATAAACAAATTAAAATGCTATTATGTTCTTTGAAATAACTGTTTTAAAGTATTCTAATATTACCTAAGACCTTTATAAACACAACGAGATGATTATTAGTCAGATAGCATATATGAAATGTATTTATTAGACTGTTGGTGTAACGGCGTTCTTGTTTAGTTGAAGGAGAGTCGGACCGAAATGCAGCGTGTAATTACTCATGTTTATTAAATGAAGACAAAACGAACGAACTAACACAAATAACTAAATAATACAAAAAAAAAACAAACAGAACGAAACCTAATACAGCCTGACTGGTGAAACTAACACAGAGACAGGGACAATCACCCACGAAATGCAAAGCGAAACCAGGCTACCTAAATACGGTTCCCAATCAGCGACAACGAGAAGCACCTGACTCTGATTGAGAACCGCCTCAGGCAGCCAACCTAATTAACCACACACACACCCCTAATCAACTACAATCCCAAACACTACAAACCCCAAAACAAAAATACAATACATAATAACCCCATGTCACACCCTGGTCTGACTAACTAATAAACTAAAACACACAATACTAAGACCAAGGCGTGACAGAACCCCCCCCCCTAAGGTGCGGACTCCCGAACGCACCTCAAAACCATAGGGAGGGTCCGGGTGTCCATGGTGGCGGTTCCGGCTCCGGACGTGGACCCCACTTCATAAATGTCAATGTTCCTCCCCTTCGCGTCCATAGATAATCCACCCTAACCGCCGACCATGGCCGAATAGTCCTCACCCAGAACCCTACATAATAGAAGAGCAGCTCGTGACTGAGGGGCAGCTCGGGACTGAGGCAGCTCGGGACTGAGGGGCAGCTCGGGACTGAGGGGCAGCTCGGGACTGAGGGACAGCTCGGGACAGAGGGGCAGCTCGGGACAGAGGGGCAGCTCGGGACAGAGGGGCAGCTCGGGACTGAGGGGCAGCTCAGGACTGAGGGGCAGCTCAGCACTGAGAGGCAGCCCATCACTGAGAAAAAGCCCAGTACTGAGATGAAGCCCAGCCAGGAAGTTGAATCCGGAAGATCCAGGCTGACTGGCGGATCCTGGTTGACTGGCGGATCCTGGCTGACTGGCGGATCCTGGCTGACTGGCGGATCCTGGCTGACTGGCGGATTCTGGCTGACTGGCGGATCCTGGTTTACTGGCGGATCCTGGCTGACTGGCAGATCTGGAAGGGTCTGGTTGACTGGCAGATCTGGAAGAGTCTGGATGACTGGCAGATCTGGAAGAGTCTGGATGACTGGCAGATCTGGAAGAGTCTGGATGACTGGCAGATCTGGCAGATCTGGAAGAGTCTGGATGACTGGCAGATCTGGAAGAGTCTGGCCGACTGGCAGATCTGGAAGAGTCTGGCCGACTGGCAGATCTGGAAGAGTCTGGCCGACTGGCAGATCTGGAAGAGTCTGGTCGACTGGCAGATCTGGAAGAGTCTGGTCGACTGGCAGATCTGGAAGAGTCTGGTCGACTGGCAGATCTGGAAGAGTCTGGTCGACTGGCAGATCTGGAAGAGTCTGGTCGACTGGCAGATCTGAAAGAGTCTGGCTGACTGGAATGGTCTGGCTGACTGGCAGATCTGGAAGAGTCTGGTTGACTGGCAGATCTGGAAGAGTCTGGCTGACTGGCAGATCTGGCTGCTTCATGCTGACTGACGGCTCAGGCTGCTCCATGCAGATTGACAGCTCTGGCGGCTTCCTGCAGATTGGCAGCTCCATGCAGACTGGCAACTCCATGCAGACTAGCAGATCTGGAAGAGTCTGGTTGACTGGCAGATCTGGAAGAGTCTGGCTGACTGGCAGATCTGAAAGAGTCTGGATGACTGGCAGATCTGGAAGAGTCTGGATGACTGGCAGATCTGGAAGAGTCTGGATGACTGGCAGATCTGGAAGAGTCTGGCTGACTGGAATGGTCTGGCTGACTGGCAGATCTGGAAGAGTCTGGCTGACTGGCAGATCTGGAAGAGTCTGGATGACTGGCAGATCTGGAAGAGTCTGGCTGACTGGAATGGTCTGGCTGACTGGCAGATCTGGAAGAGTCTGGCTGACTGGCAGATCTGGAAGAGTCTGGTTGACTGGCAGATCTGGAAGAGTCTGGCTGACTGGAATGGTCTGGCTGACTGGCAGATCTGGAAGAGTCTGGCTGACTGGCAGATCTGGCTGCTTCATGCTGACTGACTGCTCAGGCTGCTCCATGCAGATTGACAGCTCTGGCGGCTTCTTGCAGATTGGCAGCTCCATGCAGACTGGCAACTCCATGCAGACTGGCAGCTCTTTGCAGACTGGCAGCTCTGGCTGCTCCATACAGACTAGCTGCTCCATGCAGACTAGCAGCTCAGGCTGATCTATGCAAACTGACAGCTATGGCTGCTCAAGGTAGACTGGCAGCTCAGGCTGCTCTATACAAACTGACAGCTCTGGCTGCTCAATGTAGACTGGCAGCTCAGGCTGCTCTATACAAACAGGAGGCTCCGGCAGCGCTGTAGAGGAGGAAGGCTCTAGAACCGCTGAACAGACGGGAGACTCCGACAGCGCAGGAGAGGGAGAAAGCGCTGGCTGCGCTGAACAGACAGGAGACTCCAGCAGCGCTGTAGAGGAGGAAGGCTCTAGAACCGCTGAATAAACGGAAGACTCCGACAGCGCAGGAGAGGGAGAAAGCGCTGAACAGGCGAGGCGCACTGAAGGCCTGATGCATGGTTCTGGCACTGGTGGTATTTGGCCGAGGACACGCACAGGAAGCCTAGTGCGGGGAGCTGCTACTGGAGGGCTGGGGTGTGGAGGTGGTTCTGGATAAAGGACAGGCACAGGAAGCCTGGTGTGAGGAGCTACTACCGGAGGACTGGTGTGTGAAGGTGGCACAGGATGGACTGGACCGTGAAGGAGTACTGGAGAGCCTGAATGCAGGACTGGCACAGGACGTGCAAGGCTAGGCTGGTACTCAGGAGGCTTAGTGCGTGAGGCTGGCACACTTTCCACCAGCCGACTAACACGCACCTCAGGACTAGTATGGAGTGCTGACCCAGGTGCCATCAAATCCCCGACACGCTCCGTCGGCCGAATATATTATATCTAAAGCACCAAACTAGCAACTCTCTCATTAGACTCTCCTCCAATTTTCCCATTAACTCCTTCACAGTCTCTGCTTCGCTCACCTCCCACACTGGTTCTGACCTCCTCCTTGGCTCTTCACAATAAACAGGGAGAGTTGACTCAGGTCTGTCTCCTGACTCAGCCACTCCCCCTGATAGCCCCCCCCCCAAAAAAATTTGGGGCTGCTTTTCGGGCTTCCATCCACATCGCCGTGCTGCCTCCTCATATTTGCGCCTCTCCGCTTTAGCCGCTTCTAATTCTTCCTTGGCGAGGCGATGATCACCAGGCTGAGCCCAGGGTCCTTTTCCGTCCAGTTCCTCCTCCCATGTCCAATTCTCCAAATGGTGTAGCCTCTCCCACTGAAGCTGCTTCTGTTGTTTCTCGTGTAGCTCCCGTTTGCGCTGCTCCTGCCTGTTGACGCGCTGCTCCTGCCTGTTGACACGCTGCTCCTGTTTACTCTTCGCCTGCTGCGCTTTAGGGCGGCTACACTCTTCTGGTTTAGCCCAGGGTCCTCTTCCGTCCAGGATTTCCTCCCATGTCCAGAAATCCTTATAACGAGGCTCCTCTTTGCGCGGCTCTTCTTTGCGCTGCTCCTGCCTGTTGACACGCTGCTCGGTCCGAGTCTGTTGGGTGATTCTGTAACGGCGTTCTTGTTTAGTTGAAGGAGAGTCGGACCGAAATGCAGCGTGTAAGTTACTCATGTTTATTAAATGAAGACAAAACGAACGAACTAACACGAATAACTAAATAATACAAAAAAAACAACAAACAGAACGAAACCTAATACAGCCTGACTGGTGAAACTAACACAGAGACAGGGACAATCACCCACGAAATGCAAAGCGAAACCAGGCTACCTAAATACGATTCCCAATCAGCGACAACGAGAAGCACCTGACTCTGATTGAGAACCGCCTCAGGCAGCCAACCTAATTAACCACACACACACCCCTAATCAACTACAATCCCAAACACTACAAACCCCAAAACAAAAATACAATACATAATAACCCCATGTCACACCCTGGTCTGACTAACTAATAAACTAAAACACACAATACTAAGACCAAGGCGTGACAGTTGGAATGTTGGGGGGTCATGGGCTGGAAGTATCGAAAATTGGCTTTAGGCCTAAGTTTTTCACTAGGACTTTGTAGAATTATAGAAAACATATCCTTGACTCTAAACAAATAACTATTGTTATATTTTTACATGGATATAGTGCCATGAATATTTCTTCATGCAAGTCATGCTTCACATGACTACCACTATTTACAAGCGTTGGTGCTTATGTTTGTGCACCTTGCGGGTTGATATGCATCTGACGTGTATAAGACCCACTGGCTCCAGGTCATCTACAAGTCCATGCTAGGTAAAGCTCCACCTTATCTCAGTTCACTGGTCACGATGGCAACACCCATCCGTAGCACGCGCTCCAGCAGGTGTATCTCACTGATCATCCCTAAAGCCAACACTTCATTTGGCCGCCTTTCGTTCCAGTACTCTGCTGCCTGTGACTGGAACGAATTGCAAAAATCTCCCTCACCAACTTCAAACATGTGCTATCTGAGCAGCTAACCGATCGCTGCAGCTGTACATAGTCTATTGGAAAATAGCCCACCCATTTTCACCTACCTCATCCCCACACTGTTTATATTTATTTACTTTTCTGCTCTTTTGCACACCAGTATCTCTACCTGTACATGACCATCTGATCATTTATCACTCCAGTGCTAATCTGCAAAATTGTAATTATTCGCCTACCTCCTCATGCCTTTTGCACACAATGTATATAGACTCCCCTTTTTTTCTACTGTGTTATTGACTTGTTAATTGTTTACTCCATGTGTAACTCTGTGTTGTCTGTTCACACTGCTATGCTTTATCTTGGCCAGGTCGCAGTTGCAAATGAGAACTTGTTCTCAACTATCCTACCTGGTTAAATAAAGGTGAAATAAAATTTAAAAAAATAAAATAAAAGGGGACGCCCGGCAACGTTCTCTCGCGGGTCGTTTTAGGCTGAAAAGACAGGCAGTTTGTCAGGATTTGGCCAGGGTTGTTCCGGGTTTTGGTCACTAGATGCCCCCATTGTGCTTTTTGACCTTATGTTTTTTCCCTTGTTCCCCATTATTATTTGCACCTGTGCCTCGTTTCCCCTGATTGTATTTAAACCCTTAGTTTCCCTCAGTTCTGTGCTCTGTGTTTGTATGTTAGCACCCAGCCCTAGTGTCCTGTGTATTCTTGTCGATTCCGGTGGATGCTCTTGTGGAATTCTGTTTTTGTTTTTGAGTATCTCTTGAGGCTTTTTTGTGCTATTCCTACCACCTTTTGGATTTGCCATTTTTGTATTGAAGGACTTCTCCTTTTCACTTTATTAAATACACCGTCTTAAGTACTGCTGTGTCTGCCTCATCTTCTGGGTTCTGCTGACTATTCGTGGCTCAGTTGGTTAAGTGACTGTTTCTCACTCCGGAGACCCAGGTTCGTAACCGGGTCCTGACAGAAACACAGCGCCAAAAATGAACCCAGAGGCAGCCAGTTCCCAGGAACTTTTTGCCATGCTGTCCCACCACCAGGAGACTGTCCAATGCCACGAAGCCGCCCTGGTTCAGCAAGAGGCCTTAATGGCTAGACATTCTCATCTTCTGTCAGAGATGCTGACTTCCATTAAGCAAATATCTGATCGTCCTACCCCGGCAACAGTTCCCGTCCCAGTACCTCAGATTCACGTACCCATGGCAGTTAACCCCCTGGCTGAACCTCGTCTTCCACCTCCCCAACGGTTCTCAGGTGATCCAAGTGCTTGTAAAGGGTTTCTCACCCAATGTTCTCTCTCCTTTGAGCTACAACCCTCGTCGTTTCCCACCGACCGGTCTAAGATCGCTTATATCATCACCCTGCTGTCGGAAAGAGCCCTGGCCTGGGCTACTGCTGTGTGGGATGCCCATAGTTCCTGCTGTGCCAGCTACTCTGCCTTTGCTGAGGAATTCAAACGAGTGTTTCAAGGCCCAAGCAGTGGTTCTGACTCAGCCAAACAGCTCCTGACTCTCCACCAAGGTTGGAGCAGCGTGACGGACTATGCCATCCAGTTCCGCACGGTGGCAGCAGCAAGTGGCTGGAACAACGAGGCGCTCATGGTGTGCTTTCTGAAAGGCCTTTCCGACACTATCCAAGATGAACTGGCCACTCGGGAACCACCGGACAATCTCGAGTCCCTGATCAAGTTGGCCTCACGCATTGACCAGCGTCTGAGAGAGAGAGAACTCAACCATAGACCTCTAGCCCCTATCAGTCCCAGCTCCGAGTCCCCACCTTTATCCTCGCTGGCTCCATCGGAACCCATGCAGATTGGACGCATCTCCCAGGCTGAGAGAGACCGCCGGATGAGGGAGCGACGCTGTCTATATTGCGTCAAACCGGGCCATTTCCGTTCCACGTGTCCCGGGCTCCAGGGAAACGCTCTGTCCCGTACAGACCGGGGGGAACTGTAATGGGAAACATAACCTCCTCCCATCCGTCCAACTCCCGTCTGCTCATTCCAGTCACCCTCTCCTGGGACAACCACAAGCTTCACCTTCAAGCCTTGGTAGACTCTGGAGCCGCAGGTAACTTCATGGATGGTGTCTGGGCGAAGGAGAATGGCGTTCCCTCTGAACCTCTAAGTGAACCCATGAGGGTCACTACATTGGATGGAAGCCCTTTGGGATCTGGACTTGTCACTCATGTCACTACCTCCTTGCGACTTTCAGTTTCACAACACCAGGAATTGATGAACTTTCATTTGATCTCCTGTTCCGAGTTCCCTCTCGTCCTTGGATACCCCTGGCTTCACAGCCATAACCCTCACATCGACTGGTCTGTGGGCACTATCAAGCAGTGGGGTCCTACGTGCCAAGCTACTTGTATTTTCCAGAATTCCCCGAGTTCTACTCCCGAGTCTTTAGAATCCATCGACCTGACCCGAGTTCCCGAGTGTTACCATGACCTCAAACTGGTGTTTAGCAAACAGAGGGCCACCATGCTACCACCCCATAGACCTTACGATTGCCCCATCGACCTGTTTCCGGGCACTTGCCCCCCCAGGGGTCGGATCTTTTCCCTATCTCCACCCGAACGAGCTGCTATGGATACCTACATCAAGGACGCTCTGGAAGCAGGCCTCATGCGTCCATCCACCTCCCCAGCGGGAGCAGGGTTTTTCTTTGTGGCCAAGAAAGACGGTGGATTACGTCCTTGCATCGACTACCGGGGACTCAATGCCATAACCGTCCGTAACCGTTACCCGCTACCCCTTATGGCCACAGCCTTCGAGCTGCTCCAGGAAGCAGTTGTTTTCACTAAGCTTGACCTGCGGAACGCATACCATCTTGTGCGGATCAGACCTGGTGACGAGTGGAAGACCGCTTTCAACACGCCTACTGGTCACTATGAGTACTTGGTGATGCCCTTCGGCCTGACCAACGCCCCAGCGGTGTTCCAAGCGCTCATAAACGATGTGCTTAGGGATATGCTTAACATATTTGTGTTCGTTTACTTGGATGACATCCTCATCTTTTACGAGCTCCCTTCAAGAACACACTAAGCATGTCAGACAAGTACTCAAACGCCTCCTGGACAGCCATCTGTACGTTAACTTCTTGAAACTCCCCATCCCGGATCCGGGATCGTGACTAAAGCCTCAGGCTCATTAGCATAACGCAACGTTAACGATTTCTGAAAATCGCAAATAAAATTAAAATAATGCGTTTGCTCTCAAGCTTAGCCTTTTCTTAACAACACTGTCATCTCAGATTTTCAAAATATGCTTTTGAACCATAGAAATTGACTAATTTGTGTAAGAGTATGCAAAGCTAGCATAGCATTTTGTGTAGCATGTAGCACGCAACATTTTCACAAAAACCAGATAACCAAATAAATAAAATCATTTACCTTTGAAGAGCTTCTGATGTTTTCAATGAGGAGACTCTCAGTCACATACCAAATGCGCAGTGTTTCCTGAAAGCGTCTGTGTGTAGGAGAAATCGTTCCGTTTTCTACATTGCGTCTGGCTACCGAAACGAACCGAAAATGCAGTCACCTACAACGTCAAACTTTTTCCGGATTAACTACATAATATCGACCGAAACATGACAAACGTTGTTTGGAATCAGTCCTCAAGGTGTTTTTTCACATATCTCTTCATTGACATGCAGTTCGTGGAAGCTTGCTTTACTCTCTGTATCGTATGGAAAAATACTGGCAGGTGACTTTTGCGCACCAATTTCGGCGCAGGACACCGGGCGGACACGTGGTAAATGTGGTCTCTTATGGTCAATCTTCCAATGATCTGCCTACAAATACGTCACAATGCTGCAGACACCTTGGGGAAACGACAGAAAGGGCAGACTTACTCCTCTCGCGTTCACAGCCATATAAGGAGATCATGGAAAACAGAGCCTCAAAAATCCTTGTCATTTCCTGGATGCCATCTCATCTTGGTTTTGCCTGAAGCTCACGTTATAGGGCACGCACAGAGAAGATCTTTGTATTTCTGGACACGTCAGAGTGTTTTCTTTCGAACGGTAGCAATTATATGCATAGTCGAGCATCTTTTTGTGACAAAATATCTTGTTTAAAACGGGAACGTTTTTCATCCAAAAATGAAATAGCGCCCCCAAAATGTAAATAAATGTAAATGTAAGAGGTTAAGCCGGAAAAATGTGAATTCCATTCATCCCGAGTACAATTCCTGGGATTTGTAGTGGAACCCGGTCGAGTCCAAATGGACCCCAGGAAGGTAGGGGCGGTAGCGGATTGGCCCACCCCCAAATCCATTAAGGAAGTTCAGCGTTTCCTGGGCTTCACAAACTTTTACCGCAAGTTCATCAAGAACTTCAGCTTGGTGGCAGCCCCTCTCAGCTTTAACCAAGGGTGGCAATGCAAGGTTTTTGTGGGGAAGAGAAGCTGAGACGGCCTTCCAAGGACTCAAGCAGCGCGTTCTCTCTGCTCCCATCCTGATACTACCGACTACGGATGAACCATTTGTGGTGGAGGTAGACGCATCAGAGGTTGGTGTTGGAGCTGTCCTGTCTCAGAGGGGTGAAGACAAGAAGCTTCATCCGTGCGCTTTCTTCTCACACCGGCTTACCCCGACTGAGAGGAACTACGATGTGGGGGATCGTGAACTCCTAGCGGTTAAGATGGCATTGAAGGAATGGAGACACTGGCTCGAGGGGGCTTCTCACCCGTTTCAAGTGCTTACGGACCACAAAAATCTGGAGTATATCCAGCAGGCGAAGCGGTTGAACTCTAGACAAGCTAGATGGTCTCTTTTCTTCAATCGATTCCAGTTTATCCTCACTTATCGGCCCGGGTCGAAGAATCTCAAACCGGATGCCCTGTCCCGAGTCTACGCTCCTGCCATTCGAGATGACACGGACATGCCTGTCCTTCCTGCTGCTAAGATTGTGGCTCCGATCTCGTGGCAAGTTGAGGATACCGTGAGACGTGCTCAAGCTAGCGAACCGGACCCGAAAGGAGGTCCTGCCAATCGGTTGTTTGTCCCCAAGGCAGTGAGGACTCAGGTCCTTCTGTGGGGGCACTCCTCTCGCCTCACCTGTCATCCGGGCGTAGGTCGCACCTTGGAGTTCATCCAGCGTAAGTTCTGGTGGCCTACCATAAGAGAAGACGTTGCCACTTTCGTCAATGCCTGTCCCGTGTGCTGCCAGGGCAAATCTTCTCACCTCCGCCCTCAAGGACTCCTTCACCCTTTACCTGTTCCCCACAGACCCTGGTCCCATATCTCATTGGACTTTATTACTGGACTTCCTCCATCCCATGGCAATACTACTATCCTAGTCATAATCGACAGGTTTTCAAAGGCGGCCAGGTTCGTCCCTCTGACTAAGTTACCTTCTGCCAAGGAAATGGCTGAGTTGGTAATTAATCATGTGTTCCGAGTCTTCGGCATTCCTCAAGATATGGTTTCTGACAGAGGTCCCCAGTTCGCCTCAAGGTTTTGGAAGGCCTTCTGCCAACTCATGGGGGCTTCTGCCAGTCTATCTTCAGGGTACCATCCGGAGTCCAACGGCCAAACAGAGAGGATGAATCAAGAGCTGGAAACCACCCTCCGATGTATGACTCGTGACAACCCGTCCACATGGTCATCCTTTATTGTTTGGGCCGAATACGCGCACAACACCTTGCGCTCCTCCTCCACTGGTATGTCCCTGCACGAGTGTCAGTTTGGCTATGCTCCTCCATTGTTCCCAGACCAGGAGGCAGAAGTCAGAGTACCTTCAGCCTTGAAGTTCGTCAGACGCTGTCGGCTTATGTGGAGGAAGACCCGTCTTAATCTTATGCGTTCCTCACAGAGGTACCAACAACAAGCCAACAGACTTCGCCGTCCCGGGCCTACCCTGCGCCCCGGCCAGAGAGTCTGGCTCTCCACAAGAGACTTACCTCTACGGGTGGAGTCTCGCAAGCTGTCCCAAAAATACATCGGTCCCTTCAAGGTTGCCAGGAGAGTTAACCCAGTTTCTTATCGCCTACACTTACCCAGATCCCTTAAGATTAATCCCACATTTCACATTTCATTGTTAAAACCTGTTGTTTTTTCTCCCCTTGTCCCGGCAGACAGACCTCCCCCTCCGCCTCGTGTCATTGGAGGCCAGCCGGCTTATACCGTCCATCGGATACTGGATTCCCGCCGGGTGCAGCGGTCCTGGCAGTATCTGGTGGACTGGGAAGGCTACGGTCCCGAGGAGCGCTCCTGGGTTCCTGCCAAAGACATCCTGGACCCTGACCTCATTCGTCAGTTCAGGGCCCTCCACCCTGAGAGAGCTGGTAGGAACGTCAGGAGCCGTTCCTAGGGGGGATTCTGTCAGGATTTGGCCAGGGTTGTTCCGGGTTTTGGTCACTAGATGCCCCCATTGTGCTTTTTGACCTTATGTTTTTTCCCTTGTTCCCCATTATTATTTGCACCTGTGCCTCGTTTCCCCTGATTGTATTTAAACCCTTAGTTTCCCTCAGTTCTGTGCTCTGTGTTTGTATGTTAGCACCCAGCCCTAGTGTTCTGTGTATTCTTGTCGATTCCGGTGGATGCTCTTGTGGAATTCTGTTTTTGTTTTTGAGTATCTCGAGGCTTTTTTGTGCTATTCCTACCACCTTTTGGATTTGCCATTTTTGTATTGAAGGACTTCTCCTTTTTACTTTATTAAATACACCGTCTTAAGTACTGCTGTGTCTGCCTCATCTTCTGGGTTCTGCTGACTATTCGTGGCTCAGTTGGTTAAGTGACTGTTTCTCACTCCGGAGACCCAGGTTCGTAACCGGGTCCTGACACAGTTCTCGTGTTAATGACTGGTATATGGCCACCGGACCATTGACACCCCCAACCCTCCATTTGTTTTGTAGACTGCTGCTACTCGCTGTTTATTATTTATGGATTGTCACTTCACCCCTACCTACACACCGCACAATGACTTCGGTACTGTAAGGAGTGCGCTGAGAGTCGGGAAGCAATTTTAGGGAGTGAGTGGTTTAATTAATAAATAAACAAAAACACGAAACACAAACAACGCACCGACATGAAAACAGAGTCAACAACACCTGAGGGAAGAACCAATGGGATTGACAGATATATGTAGGTAAGATAATCAAGGAGGTGATGGAGTCCAGGTGAGTGTCATGAGGTGACAGGTGTGCTGGACAATCAGCAGCCTGATGACCTAGAGGCCAGAGAGGGAGTATACAGTTGAAGTCGGAAGTTTACATACACTTAGGTTGGAGTCATTAAAACTTGCTTTTCAACCACTCCACAAATTTCTTGTTAACAAACTATAGTTTTGGCAAGTCGGTTAGGACATCTACTTTGTGCATGACACAAGTAATTTTTCCAACAATTGTTTACAGACAGATTATTTCACTTATAATTCACTGTATCACAATTCCAGTGGGTCAGAAGTTTACATACACTAAATTGACTGTGCCTTTAAACAGCTGGGAAAATTCCAGAAAATGTCATCAGAGCTTTGGAAGCTTCTGATAGGCTAATTGACATCATTTGAGTCAATTGGAGTTGTACCTGTGGATGTATTTCAAGGCCTACTTTCAAACTCAAGGTCTCTTTTGCTTGATATCATGGGAAAATCAAAGAAATCAGCCAGACCTCATAAAAAAATGGTAGACCTCCAAAAGTCTGGTTCATCCTTAGAGAGCAATTTCCAAACGACTGAAGGTACCACGTTCATACTGTATGTACAAACAATAGTACGCAAGTATAAACACCATGGGACCACGCAGCCGTCATACCGCTCAGGAAGGAGACGCATTCTGTCTCCTAGAGATCAACGTACTTTGGTTTTAAAAGTGCAAATCAATCGCAGATCAACAGCAAAGGAACTTGTGAAGATGCTGGAGGAAACAGGTACAAAAGTATCTATATCCACAGTAAAACAAATCCAATATCGACATAACCTGAAAGGCCGCTCAGCGTGGAAGAAGCCACTGCTCCAAAACTGTCATTAAAAAGCCAGACTACGGTTTGCAGCTGCACATGGGGACAAAGATCGTACTTATTCGGGAAATGTCCTCTGGTCTGATGAAACAAAAATAGTTGTTTGGCCATAATGACCATCGTTACGTTTGGAGGAAAAAGGGGGAGGCTTGCAAGCCGAAGAATACCATCCCAACCATGAAGCACGGGGGTGGCAGTATCATGTTGTGGGAGTGATTTGCTGCAGGAGGGGCTGGTGCACTTCACAAAATTGATGGCATCATGAGGAAGTACAATTATGTGCATATATTGAAGCAACATCTCAAGACATCAGTAAGGAAGTGAAAGCTTGGTCACAAATGGGTCTTCCAAATGGACAATGACCCCAAGCATACTTCCAAAGTAGTGTCAAAATGGCTTAGGGCTAGGCCCCTTTTTTCTCAATTTCCACCTGAATGACATGTCCAAAGTAAACTGCCTGTTGCTCAGACCCTGAAGCCGGGATATGCATATAATTGGTACCAATTGGAAAGAAAACACTTTGAAGTTTGTAGAAATATTAAAAGTATGTAGGAGAATATAACATAATAGATATAGTAGGAGAAAATCCAAAGAAAAACCAACCTGAATTAATTTTTTTGAGGGACCATGCTCTTACGATGGAAAGTATAGGGGCATACTGAATTCAAGCTCCCAGGATGCAATTCCTATGGCTCAGGTGTCAGCAGTCTATGTTCAAGGTTTCAGGTTTGTAACTTCCAAAACAAATAAAAAATATCAGTTTTAGTGCAGGGACACAGTCTTGAAAATTTGTGTATGCGCGCACGATGAAGACAGAACAGTTTCCTATTGAACATTTTAGGGTATATGAGGAGTAAATAGAAATTAATTTTGACTTGTTGAAACAAAGTTTAGGGGTAGATTTGCAGATAACTTCCTTTGCATGTTGAACGAGTGGATCACTCAAATCGATGGTGCCAACTAAACAGACTTTTTGGGATATAAAGAAGGATTTTATATAACCAAACAACATTACATGTTATAGCTGGGACCCTTTGGATGACAAATCAGGAAGTTTTTCAAAAAGTAAGTGAATATTTAATCGCTATTTGTGAATTTGTGAAACCTTGTGCCGGTGGAAAAATATTTTGATATGGGGTGCCATCCTCAAACAATCGCATGGCATGCTTTCCCTGTAATGGCTACTGTAAATCGAACAGTGCAGTTAGATTAACAAGAATTTAAGCTTTCAACTGATATAAGACACTTCTATGTCCCTAAATGTTTAATATCCATAATATTTCTGATTATTTATTTGAATTGCGCGCCCTCCAGTTTCACCGGAAACGTTTTACTTTAGTTTATTTGGTAAATATTTTCTTAACTCTTATTGAACTGCACTGTTGGTTAAGGTCTTGTAAGTAAGCATTTCACTGTAAGGCCTACACATGTTTCTACACATGTGTAGATGGCAGGTAGCCTAGTGGTTAGAGTGGTTACATGCACACACGCATGTGTGGAAGATGGAACAGACCCACACGGGGTGGGCAAACATTCTGTCTCGAAGGCCACATCGGGATTTTGAAATTCAACGGGTTGCATAGATTTTTTGGGGACCAATTTGTTTGTCAAAATCTATTTGTGTCCATAAAAAGGCAAGTTATTTGAAAATATATAGGTCCATTAGAATTATTTACATATTTATATATAGTTTTAGACGTTCAACTGTGGCCTGGAGTGTTTTTTTAACCCCCCCATAATTATTTATCTCCTCCCCCAAAAACTCAAACCTCCGGATTGAATGGGCTCACGGACCGTATTCTGCCCACAGGCCTTAGTTTGCCCCCCCTAAAGACGAGACAGATATACTTCTTTTTGGTCTCTTTGTCAAACAAATAAAGGCTGTACTGTCTGTCTGGGTGAATTGAGCCAGAATCTATTCAGTAGGGGATACAATTGTGGCTCAGTCGGTAGAGCATGGCGCTTGCAACGCCAAGTGTCGTGGGTTCGATTCCCGCTGGGGCCACCCATATGTAAAAGTAGTGGCCCCAGCCGACTTGTAAGTCGCTTTGGACAAAAGCGTCTGCTAAATGGGATATATTATTATTATTATATTAAGCCTTGCTCAGGATGACATCACCGTCTAAAAACAGACGACAGTACCTCCAGGTAGCCAACTGGTCTTTAATCGAGCTTGACTTTGAACCCTGAGACTCTCTAAGGAACACAGAAGTCTCATTAGAGCTAATCCTCTAACCTTTGATCTAATTTATTACAACCAGCTCTGATTAAATTCCTTTCAAAGGATCAGATATTTAAGACATTATTTAATACATAATCTGACATAGCATTTCAATCTGGGGAAAGTGATTTTATGATTTAATCAACTCTTGTCTCAACTTGCTAGGCGAGATACAGTCACCTCCAAAAAAGACTGTATCAAATAAATTATATAGATACTGAGCTATATTGTAGGGCGGCAGGTAGCCTAGGGGTTAAGATTGTTGGGCCAGTAACTGAAAGGTGCCGGCTCGAATCCCTGAGCATATAGGTCACAAATCTGTTGATGCGTCCTTCAGCAAGGCACTTAACCTTAAGTCCTGCAAGTTGTTCTGGATAAGAGCATCTGTTAAATGACGAATAACAAGGGAAGTTGTATGTGCAAAAAAAAAAAAATGGATAATTATTTTATACTAATACAAGTAATTTTTGTACAAGTCATAAAAAAGTCAACTTTTTTTAAATGTTGAGCTTAAGGACGTGTATTGTGGCCTTCAATGTCCTCCTGTTTCACTAGGTCCCATGTTGCTCAGTTGGTAAAACATGGTGCCTACAAAAACAGGCTTGTGGGTTCAATACCCACAGGGGGCCAGAATGAAAATGTATGCAATCGCTACTGTAAGTTGCTCTGGATGAGAGTGTCTGTTAAATAACTCAAATACGAACATAATAAAAATGAGGTAAAATCAGTTTATCACTGTGGGGAAAGGCAAAACACACAGGTGAAAAGAGACAAATGGGTGTTGACCTCCATAAAAGCAAGGCAATGTGTTGAAAACAATAGCTAAAAAATGAAATGTTTCACTATTAGGGAAATAGTTAAGAAGTTTTAAACCACTGTAACAGTAGTGAACTTTCCCATGTTGTGAAGATGATGGTTTTGGAGGCAAAGAGAAGTCCTAAAAGCTACAGTTGGTAAAATCACAGAATTCGGTCGCATCTTGGGTTTACCAAGTCTCTTAATCTTCAATCAGATGCGGAGGTGTGTGGGGAAAAAAAGCCTTTATTGAGAGCGACCAACAAACATAAACACCTGGAGCGTGCTAAATGCACACCGGTGGTGGGTTTGGCCTCGAAAGGAAGACGCAGAAAATAACCTCATACATAGTATTGTATATGGTGGTGGATGTTATGGCACTGTTTTGCTTCCACAGGTCCTGGGCCCTTGTTAAGGTCAACGACATCATGAACTCTACCAAGTACCAGCGCAGCTACATACTGTAACGTTCTGAGAACCATATGCTTCTTAGAGCTTGGTAAGAGCGTGGTTGTCCTATTGTTATTGTTTGCATAAACCTTCCCACAGCTTTCTGGTAACGCTGCAGGATAGTTGCTTGGTTTTGGAACATTCTCAGCAGATGGTAGCAGATTACTTTAACAGAATGTTTACTAAAAGTTCAAACATGGTTACATTTCATTTAAATTGTGGTATTGTCCTAGGAACATTCTCCAACTGGTTTGACATTGGGAATGTTCTCAGATAGTTTATAGAATGTTCATAGAATGTTAAGTTCTATGGGAATTTCAGTACTTAAGCTAACATTTTCTACAGGTTTCCTCACGGTTCTATTTAAAGTCATGTTTTTACATTGTTTACGAGAACATTAAGGAACAACTTTCTTCTGTGGGAATTTCAGTACTTCAGTACTTCAGCATAATCCATGAGTACAGACTGAAGGATATCAAGATTCTGTACTGAGGAATGGTATAAGATCCATCCCATTGCGTTCTCCAATCTCATAAAACAAAAAAAGTCTCGGTGCCATTTTCCATGCAAGGGAATGGTGCACAAAGTATTGAAAACAGGGGTGCCAATAAAAAAAATGTACAAACAAATTCTCCTTCTCTGAGCAATTGTATTAGTATAAAATAATAAAATGTTTAATGTTTTTGTAGCATACAATATACCTCAGTATTTGCATAATTGATTTTATACAGTCTTTTTTGCTCATCTTTATCAAAGGTGCAAATAATTTGAGGTGACTGTATATAAGGGAATGGGAAAGATGGCTACCTAGTCAGTTGTACAACTGAATGCATTCAACTGAAATGTGTCTTCCGCATTTAACCCAACCCCTCTGAATCAGAGAGGTGCGGGGGGCTGCCTTAATCAACATCCACGACCGTGGTTGGTATTATTAATGGGGACAAGGGGAAAATCACTCTGAAAGTTTTGCTATGCTGCCTGAAAGAACCACAACTTATACCATTATCAACATAGTATTTAGAGTGCTGTTTATATGCATTAGTACAGTATGACTAAATGTCACCGATTTTCTACCAGTGGGTGGGTAATTGATGCTATATTGCCGCAACTTGTGGAAGTAATCTTTGAGAAGGAGGAACAACTGCAAACACATGAACCGCACATGAACAATCAGTTGCTACACGACTACAGAACCACGACAGCTATGACCGTAGAAGATTCACAACACATGATTTGAGTTAAGGTCAAAGGCAGGGTCAAGCTCCAACCTTATTGACCTTTTACACTCGTACCCAAGTTGCAAGGGAGGCTGCTGAGGAGAGGACGGCTCATAATGATTGCTGTAACGATATGGCATTAAGCACATGGACACCAATTAAGGTGCCCCCAACCTCCAGTGACTGGTTGAACATTTTCGATTTGGGCACTGATAAATTCCTAAATTGGAATGCAGCGGCTGTACAGTAACATGCTACACATGAAGTAAGAGTTCAGGCTCTGCGCTTCCCAGCACTGTATGGGTTTTGACTGACAGACGTTCTGAACTTGAGCACCTCGCGCGACAAGAAGTTGCTCCCATCCCCCCCGAACATGTTTTGATGTCTAAATGAGGGAAATGCAGTAAATTAAGAGGACTCTATGTATTTTGAAAGATGAGACGTTGAGGATTATAATAAATACTGCCTTGATGTCATACCAGCAAGCCAACATTATGATTGGTTTCCCTGAATTGCATTGTGTAAACCGAACACTTATCATATTTTATAACTTAGCTAGTCATGTTGGCAATAGAACAGGTTTCCAAATAATGCCCACCTGATGCAGAATGCAATTTAAAATGGACCGGTTTTGGATCGCGTTAACAACATTAATTTGTGCCTTCGGGAAAGTATTCAGACCACTTGACTTTTTCCACATTTTGTTACCTCCCTCGTCAACCTACACAAAAAAAAACATCATGACAAAGAAAAAACTTCTATAAGTGTATGAAAAAAACTGAAATATCACATTGACATAACTATTTACTCAGTACTTTGTTGAAGCACCTTTGGCAGCGATTATAGCCTCGAGTCTTCTTAGGTATGACGCTACAAGCTTGGCACGTCCTGTATTTGGGGAGTTTCTCCCAGTTTTCTCTGCAGATCCTCTAGTCAGCATTGCTGCACAGCTATTCAAAGATGTCTTCAGAGATATTCAAACAGGTTCAAGCCCGGGCTCTGGCTGGGACACTTAAGAACCTTCAGACTTGTCCCTAAGCCACCCTGCGCTGTCTTGGCTGTGTGCTTAGGGTCGTTGTCCCCTTCGCCCCAGTCTGAGGTCCTGAGCAGGTTTTCATCAAGAATCTCTCTGTACTTTGCTCAGTTCATCTTTGCCTTGATCCTGAGTAGTCTCCCAGTCCCTGAAAAACATCCCCACAGCATGATGCTGCCTCCACCACACTTCACTTCCTCCAGAAGTGACACTTGGCATTCAGGCCAAAGAGTTCAATCTTGGTTTCATCAGACCAGAGAATCTTGTTTCTCATGCTCTGAGAGTCTATAGGTGCCTTTTGGCAAAATCCAACAGGGCTGTCATGTTGCTTTTACTGAAGAGTGGATTTTGTCTGGCCACTGTACCATAAAGTCCTGATTGGTGGAGTGCTGCAGAGATGGTTGTCCTTCTGGAAGCTTCACCCATCTCCACAAAGGAACTCTAGAGCTCTATCGGAGTGACCATTGGGTTCTTGGTCAACTACCTGACCAAGTCCCTTCTCCCCTGATTGCTCAGTTTGGCCTGGCAGCCAGCTCTAGGAAGAGTCTGGGTGGTACCAAACTTCTTCCATTTAAGAAAGATGGAGGCCACTGCGTTCTTGGTGGACCTTCAATGCTGCAGACATTTTTTTAGAGGCCAAACTTTCACAGATCTGTGCCTCGACAAAATCCTGTCTCGGCACTCTAAAGACAATTCCTTCGACATCTTGGTTTGGTTTTTGCACTGACATGCGCTGTGAACTGTGGGACCTTATATACAGTAAATGGGTGTGTGCCTTTCCAAATCATGTCCAATCAATTTAATTTACCACAGGTGGACTACTGTATATATACAGTTGAAGTAGAAGTTTGTAAAGACTTAGGTTGGAGTCATTAAAACTCATTTTTTCAACCACTACACAAAATTTATTGTTAACAAACTATAGTTTTGGCAAGTCGGTTAGGATATCTACTTTGTGCATGACACAAGTCATTGTTCCAACAATTGTTCATAGACAGATTATTTCACTTATAATTCACTGTATCACATTTCCAGTGGGTCAGAAGTTTACATACACTAAGTTGACTGTGCCTTTAAACAGCAGAAAATTCTAGAAAATTATGCAATGGCTTTAGAAGCTTCTGATAGGCTAATTGACATCATTTGAGTCAATTGGAGGTGTACCTGTGGATGTATTTCAAGGCCTACCTTCAAACTCAGCGCCTCTTTGCTTGACATCATGGAAAAATCAAAGAAATCAGCCAAGACCTCAGAAAAAAATAGACCACCAGCAATTTCCAAACGCCTATAGGTACCACATTGATCTGTACAAACAATAGTATGCAAGTATATACACCATGGGACCACACAGCTGTCATACCACTCAGGAAGAAGACGCATTCTGTCTCCTAGAGAAGAAGACGCATTCTGTCTCCTAGTCTCCTAGAACAACAGCAAAGGACCTTGTGAAGATGCTGGATGAAACAGGTAAAAAAAAAGTATCTATATCCACAGTAAAACGAGTCCTGTATCGACATAACCTGAAAGGCCGCTCAGCAAGGAAGAAGCCACTGCTCCAAAACCGCCATAGAAAAGCCAGACTACGATTTGCAACTGTACATGGGGACAAAGACCATACTTTTAAGGGAAAATGTCCTCTGGTCTGATGAAACAAAAAATAACTGTTTGGCCATAATGATCATCGTTATGTTTGGAGAAAAAAAGGAGAGGCTTGCAAGCCGAAGCACACCATCCCAACAGTGAAGCACGGGGGTGGCAGCATCATGTTGTGGGGATGCTTTGCTGCAGGAAGGACTGGTGCACTTCACAAAATAGATGGCTTCATGAGGGAGGACAATTATGTGGATATATTGAAGCAACATCTCAAGACATCAGTCAGGAAGTAAAGCATGGTCGCAAATGGGTCTTCCAAATGGGCAATGACCCCAAGCATACTTGCAAAGTTGTGGCAAAATGGCTTGAGTACAACAGCAGAACTGAAAAGGCCTGTGCTAGCAAGGAGACCTACAAACCTGACTCTGTTACGCCAGCTCTGTCAGGAGGAATGGGCCAAAATTCACCAAACATATTGTGGGAAGCTTGCGGCGCTGACAGAGATGGCTGCCTCGCTTCGCGTTCCTAGGAAACTATGCAGTAATTTTTTTTTACGTGCAGTTTCTTACATTGGTATCCCAGTTAATCTTAGGTTTTATAACATACAGCCGGGTGGCACTACTGGATATAAGGGCAATGTCAACTCACCATCATTATGACCAGGAATACGACTTTCCCGAAGCGGATCCTCTGTTTTTCCCACCACCCAGGACAATGGATCGGATCCCAGCCGACGAACCAAAACAACGTCACCGTAAAAGTGACAGAGAAGCGGTCTTCTGGTCAGGCTCCGGAGACGGGCACATCGCGCACCACTCCCAAGCATACTACTCGCTAATGTCCAGTCTCTTGACAACAAGGTTGATGAAATCCGAGCAAGGGTAGCATTCCAGAGAGACATAAGAGACTAACGTTCTTTGCTTCACGGAAACATGGCTCACTTGAGACACGCTATCGGAGTCGCTACAGCCAGCTGGTTTCTTCACGCATCGCACCGACAGAAACAAGCATCTTTCTGGTAAGAAGAGGGGCAGGGGGGTATGCCTTATGATTAACGAGACGTGGTGTGATCATAACAACATACAGGAACTCAAGTCCTTCTGTTCACCTGACTTAGAATTCCTCACAATCAAATATTGACTGCATTATCTACCAAGAGAATTCTCTTCGATTATAATCATAGCCGCATATATTCCCCCCCAAGCAGACACATCGACGGCCCTGAACAAACTTTATTTGACTCTATGTACACTGGGAACCACATATCCTAAGGCTGCATTCATTGTATCTGGGGATTTTAACAAGGCTAATCTGAAAACAAGACTCCCTAAATTCTATCAGCATATCGATTGTGCTACCAGGGCTGGTAAAACCCTGGATCATTGATATTCTAACTTCAGCGACGCATATAAGTCCCTCCCCTGCTCCCCTTTTGGAAAAGCTGACCACAACTCCATTTTGTTGCTCCCAGCCTATGGACAGAGACTAAAACAGGAAGCTCCCGCGCTCAGGTCTGTTCAACGCTGGTCCGACCAATCTGATTCCACGCTTCAAGATTGCTTCGATCACGTGGATGTTCCGCATTGCGTCAAACAACAACATTGACGAATATGCTGATTCGGTGAGCGAGTTTATTAGCAAGTGCATTGGCGATGTCGTACCCACAGCAACTATTAAAACATTCCCAAACCAGAAACCGTGGATTGATGGCAGCATTCGCGTGAGACTGAAAGCTCGAATCACTGCTTTTAACCAGGGCAAGGTGACCGGAAACATGACCGAATACAAACAGTGTAGCTATTCCCTCCGCAAGGCAATCAAACAAGCTAAGCGTCAGTATAGAGACAAAGTAGAGTTGCAATTCAAAGGCTCAGACACAAGAGGTATGTGGCAGGGTCTACAGTCAATCACAGATTACAAAAAGAAAACCAGCCCCGTCGCGGACGAGGATGTCTTGCTCCCAGACAGAATAAACAACTTTGCTCACTTTGAGGACAATACAGTGCCACTGACATGAACCACTACCAAAACATGTGGACTCTCCTTCACTGCAGACGACGTGAGTAAAACATTTAAACGTGCTAACCCTCGCAAGGCTGCAGGCCCAGACAGCATCCCCAGCCGTGTCCTCAGAGCATGTGCAGACCAGCTGGCTGGTGTGTTTACAGACATATTCAATCAATCCTTTTCCCAGTCTGCTGTTCCCACATGCTTCAAGAGGGCCACCATTGTTCCTGTTCCCAAGAAAGCTAAGGTAACTGAGCTAAATGACTACCGCCCCGTAGCACTCACTTCCGTCATGAAGTGCTTTGAGAGACTAGTCAAGGACCATATCACCTCCATCCTACCTGACACCCTAGACCCACTCCAATTTGCTGACCGCCCTAATAAGTCCACAGATGACACAATCGCAACCACACTGCCCTAACCCATCTGGACAAGAGGAATACATATGTAAGAATGCTGTTCATCGACTACAGCTCAGAATTTAACGCCATAGTACCCTCCAAACTCGTCATCAAGCTCGAGACCCTGGGTCTCGACACCGCCCTGTGCAACTGGGTACTGGACTTCCGGACGGGCCGCCCTGGTGAGGATAGGTAACAACATCTCCACCCCGCTGATCCTCAACACTGGGGCCCCACAAGGGTGCGTTCTGAGCCCTCTCTCCTGTGTGTTGGGCTGTATCACCTCCTGGTATGGCAACTGCTCCGCCCACAACCATAAGGCTCTCCAAAGGGTAGTGAGGTCTGCACAATGTATCACCGGGGGCAAACAGGAAGGCCATAAAGATCATCAACAACCACCCGAACCACTGCCTGTTCACCCCGCTATCATCCAGAAGACGAGGTCAGTACAAGTGCATCAAAGCAGGGACAGAGAGACTGAAAAACAGCTTCTATCTCAAGGCCATCAGACTGTTAAACCGCCACCACTAACATTGAGTGGCTGATGCCAACATACTGACTCAACTCCAGCCACTTTAATAATGGAAAAATTGATGTAAAAATGTATCACTAGCCACTTTAAACAATGCCACTTATTTAATATAATGTTTGTATACCCTACATTACTCATCTCATATGTATATACTGTACTCGAAACCATCTACTGCATCTTGCCTATGCCGTTCTGTACCATCACTCATTCATCTATTTTTATGTACATATACACACAAGTGTAAAGGGATGAAGAATAAGGTAGTTGTGAAATTGTTAGGTTAGATTACTCGTTGGCTATTACTGCATTGTTGGAACTAGAAACACAAGCATTTCGCTACACTCGCATTAACATCTGCTAACCATGTGTATTTGACAAAAAAAATGTGATTTTATTTGTGGAATGCTACCCGAAATGTTTGACCCAAGTTAAACAATTTAAAGGCAATGTTACCCAATACTAATTGAGTGTATGTAAACTTCTGACCCACTGGGAATGTGATGAAAGACATAAAAGCTGAAATAAATAATTCTCTCAACTATTGTTCTGACATTTCACATTCTTAAAATAAAGAGGTGATCCTAACTGACCTAAGACAGGGAATTCTTACTAGGATTAAATGTCAGGAATTGTGAAAATCTGAGTTTAAATGTTGTTGGCTAAGGTGTATGTAAACTTCCAACTTCAACTGTATATAACGTGAGACAAATACCCTGGTTTATTCCTTTTATTTCTGCTACAATGCCTCACATGAACTCATAGCACACTCCATCTCTTAAAAAATGCTTGTAAAAACTTGAAAAATGTGGAGAAAAACTCTCATAAATAAGGTCTGTGAATAATTCAAGGCCGAATAACCCTGTAGTAGGAGCTGTGAATCACATATCCGTAGACGGTGTGGATATATTAATACCATCTCCTTTCACTTCATAAGGAATAAGAAGCCAATAGAAGTTCTATTGCTACTGACCCCTGGAAATATGTTGATACAGTGCAATGTAAAAGGCTTAGCTTGCCCAATGAAAACAATAGTCATGTATTGTTTTTGATGACCTAGCCCAAGGGTTCCCAACCCCACCCCCCTTTTAATCAATGTTTATTATAGGCTGTATTAAAAGCACAACCAGCTTGGTTTTGTTTCATTTGAGGGACCTACGACCCCAAGAATATTTTACCTGCATTTCTACGTAGTTTAACAACACTCATGACATCTTTAGATAGGCTCGTTAATGATTATAAAAACAGAAAAATAGATATAATAATAGATAGTGAAAATAAAGTCTATACCCGATTTCCCCAACTGTTATTCCGCTACCAATTATGTTTAATGATTTTTCTGAACACTCAATTTATTTTTTATGGAAAGTAAATGGATCAATTGTTGGCGACAGAGTCACACTTTGTAAAATATTACATCCCAAAGAAAGTCCAATTCATTTTACTCCTCAACTTTAGAAGACACCTGTCTATATAATAAGTAAAAGTAAAGATACCTTCATAGAAAATGACTAAAGTAAAAGTGAAAGTCACCCAGAAAAATACTACTTTAGTAAAAGTCTAAAACTATCTGGTTTTAAATATACTTAAGTATCAAAAGTAAATGTAAAAATATACTTAGGTATCAAAAGTAAAATGATAAATAATTTAAAAATTGCTTATAATAAGAAAATCAGGGATGGAGGCCTCCAAACCTGACTCTGTTACACCAGCTCTGTCAGGAAGAATGGGCCAAAATTCACCCAACTTATTGTGGGAAGCTTGTGGAAAGCTACCCGAAATGTTTGACCCAAGTTAAACAATTTAAAGGCAATGCTACCAAATACTAATTGAGTGTATGTAAACTTCTGACCCACTGGGAATGTGATGAAATAAATAAAAGCTGAAATAAATCACTCTACTATTATTCTTACATTTCACATTCTTAAAATGTGACCTAAGACAGGGAATTCTTACTCGGATTAAATGTCAGGAATGGTGAAAAACTGAGTTTAAATGTATTTGGCTAAGGTGTATGTAAACTTCCGACTTCAACTGTACCTTATAAAAACAACTTAAGTAGTACTTTGCACTTTAAATCTCTACAGAAAACTGAAATCCAGCAATTGTCCTCTTATTAATGCTCATAGCGAGTCTTGAAATCAGTATCCTGGAATTCCAGGCTGAATCACTTGAAACTAACTTGAAACAGAGTTGAATTCAGTCTGGATTTCCAGACTGTTAAATCAGGTGGATGAAAACCAAAATAACAGTCAAAAGGTCTCTGTTACTGTGTTCCTCTCCGTTTGAATGGCTTACGTGGGCTGAGAGTTGAGTTGGTGTCAGAATCAGACGCAGGCCCCTGAAGACACGGCCGTCCTTTTGAAGTACATCACCTGTGTTTCATGTCCGGGGCCTGCCTCACTTCACAGGCAGCGAGTGGGGAGATTAAATAACAGAGCACAAAAAGGAAAGAGATCGGGAAGGATGGATAAATGGCGGAACAGAGGGATATTTTCCTCCTCTGACAGGCTCAGGCAGAGGGAGGGAGGGAGGGAGAGAGAGAGAGAGCCAGGTACCTGAGGGGTTTGATCACTACCCCTTCAACGTTCTCTCACATGAGAAACAAAACTTGTGATCCCTCCCTTCACAGCGGGAGATACAGGAGTGGTCCGTCTCTCCTCTACTTTGTGTGCAAAGTGTTTCCCCTATATTAATTAATCAAGCTTTATTTTTATAGCACATTTTAGACATAAATGCAACGCAAAACATGAATAAAAAACAATGAAAATAAAAACAGAAATATTTATTACACAAACATAAGAGGATAAAAAACAAAATAATAACAATAAAACACAATGACAAAAAAAATCACCCTAAGGAAAAGCAAAGCTAAAAATGTGTTTTTAGATCTCTTTTAAATATGTCCTCAGTTTTGGCCCCCCTCAGTTTCTCTTGCAGTCCATTCCAGAGGCTGTAGGCATAGTAACTAAAAGCTGCCTCTTCATGTCTCTTGGTCCTAGGCTTTGGGATAGTTAAAAGGCCGGTGCCAGAGGACCTGAAGGACTTACTGGGTACATAACTCAAAAGCATGTCTGACACGTACTGTACAAGGGTGCACAATTGTGGATTGAATTAAAAATCAAATCATCTTAAAATTAATTCTGAAACTCACAGGCAGCCAGTGCAGACTTTAAAACCAGTGTAATGTGTGCTCTGGTCTTGGTCAGTACCCGTGCGGCAGCATTTTGTATGCTCTGCAGTTGACCAATCAATGGCTTTTTTTTGTGTAGACCAGACAGGAGAGCATTACTTTAGCCAAGCCTGCTTGTAATAAAAGCATGGACGAGTCTCTCTGTATCAACCTGAGATAGAAACGGCCACACCTTCGCAATGTTCCTCAGGTGGTGTGTGATTCGAAGATTCGGAGTTCAGAATCTAAAATGACACTTAGGTTTTTTTACCTGGTGTTTTAACTTTATTGCCTGTAAATGAAAATGTGCGGCCAGATTCTCTCTCTGTCTTTTGACTCCAATAATTGTTACCTCAGTCTTGTCTTGATTTAGCTGGAGGAAGTTGTGAGCTATCCAATTATTTCAATCACTAATAGAGTGTGTAATGTAAAGTTGTATATCGTCTGCGTAGCAGTGGAAACACTGTGATTTCTTATAACGCTGCCAAGGGGTAACATACAGAGCATTCGGAAAGCATTCAGACCCCTTCACTTTTTCCACATTTTGTTTCAGCCTTATTCTAAAACAGATTACATTTGAACAAATTCTCATCAATCTAAGCATAATGATGAAGCAAAAACAGGATTTTATAATTGTGTGCAATATCATTAGAAATAAAAAAACAGAAATATCTTATTTACATAAGTATTCAGACCGTTTGCTATGACACTCGAAATCGAGCTCAGGTGCATCCTGTTTCCATTGATCATCCTTGAGATGTTTCTTCAACTTGATTGGAATCCGGCCTGTGGTAAATTCAATTGATTGGACATGATTTGGAAAGGCACGCAGTATTTTGATGTTTGGATGAAAAACGTACCCAAATTAAACTGCTTATTTCTCAGGTCCAGAAGCTACAATATGCATATAATTGTCAGATTAGGATAGACAACACTCTAAAGTTTCCAAAACTGTCAAAATATTGTCTGTGAGTATAACAGAACTGATATTGCAGGCGAAAAAAAGAGAAAAATCCAACTAGGAAGTGCCTCTTATTTTGAAAGCTCTCTGTTCCATTGCATGCCTTCTCTCCAGATTCCTTTTCCTATGGCTTCCACATGGTCTGAACAGTCATTAGACATAGTTTCAGGCTTTTATTCTGAAAAATGGGCGAGAACAATCACATCGCATCAGTGGATGGCTGAGTGCCAGCAGCGTTTTGCATGTGCCAACAGAGTGGAGCAGACATTTTCTCTCTCACTCCTACTGAAAAAGCTAAGGTCCGGTTGAAATATTACCGATTATATATTGTAAAAACAAACTGAGGCTTGATTATAAAAAACATTTGACATGTTTCTACGAACTTTACAAACACTATTTGGAATTTTCGTCTGTCCCGTCGTGACCGCTCGAGCCTGTGGACTTCTGAACATAACGCGGCAACCAAATTGAGGTATTTTGGATATGAAAATAATCTTTATGGAACAAAAGGAACATTTATTGTGTAACTGGGAGTCTCGTGAGTGCTAACATCCGAAGATCATCAAAGGTAAGCGATTCATTTTATTGCTTTTCTGACTTTCGTGACCAATCTACTTTGCTGCTAGCTGTTTGTAATGTTTTGTCTGCTGAGAGAGATGTCCTTACATAAACGCTTGATATGCTTTCGCCGAAAAGCTTGAAATCTGATACACCAGGTGGATTAACAACAAGCTAAGCTGTGTTTTGTTATATTGCACTTGTGATTTCATGAAAATGAAATATTCCGTAATTTAATTTGAATTTGGCGCTCTGAATTTCAGCGGATGTTGACAAATGATCCCACTGACGGGATGGGTGCATCAAGAAGATACGGTCCCACAGTTCACAGCGCATGTCAGAGCAAAAACAAAATCATGAGGTCAAAGGAATTGTCCGTAGAGTTCCAAGACAGGATTGTGTCGATGCACAGATCTGGAGAAAGGTACCAAAAAATGCCTGCAGCATTGAAAGTCCAAGAACACAGTGGCCTCCATCATTCTTAAATGGAAGAAGTATATAACCACCAAGACTCTTCCTAGCTGTCCGTCTGGCCAAACTGAGCAATCGGGGGAGAAGGGCCTTGGTCAGGGAGGTGACCAAGAACCCAATGGTCACTCTGACAGAGCTCCAGAGTGGGAGAAATTACCCAGATACGGGTTTGCCAAGCTTGTAGCGTAATACCCAAGAAGACTTGAGGCTGTAATCGCTGCCAAAGGTACTTCAACAAGGTACTGAGTAAAGGGTCTGAACTTATGTAAATGTGATATTTCAGTTGTTCATTTTGAATACATTTGCCAAAATGTATAAAGATCGGTTTTTGCTTTGTCATTATTCATTATTGTGTGTAGATTGATGATGGGAAAAAAACAATGTAATACATTTTGTAATAAGGCTGTAAAGTAACATAATGTAGAAAAAGTAAAGGGGTCTGAATTCTTTCTGAATGCACTGTATATAAACAGCACTGGACTCAAACCTTGTGGAACACGTGGTATCTGTTTTTGAGTTATGTTCAGCAAGGGTGATAAAAAACTATTGACCGGTTAAATAGGTCCTCAACCAATTTAGAACCGGAAAAGCCAACCCACCTCTCTAGTCTGTCTAGAAGGACATCATGGTCAACCGTGTCAAATGCAGCACTTAAATCCAAAAGTACAAGGACAGAGAGCTGTATGGCATCTGTGTTAGCGCTAAGATCATTTACCACTTCAATTAAGGCTGTCTCTGTGCTGTGGCACGTAAACCAGATTGGAACTTTTTTTTAAACAGTTGGCAGGTAAGAAAATGATTTAGCTGTTTGACTAACCATTTCTACAGAATTTGCTTCACCTCCTAAGTATCTTTTTTTCCAATTTCCGCCTAGAATGACATACCCAAATCTAACTGCCTGTAGCTCAGGCCCTGAAGCAAGGATATGCATATTCTTGGTACCATTTGAAAGAAAACACTTTGAAGTTTGTGGAAATGTAGGAGAATATAACGCAATAGATCTGGTAAAAGATAATACAAAGAAAAAACAAACTGTTCTTTTGTATTTTTTTGTACCATCATCTTTGATATGCAAGAGAAAGGCTATAATGTATTATTCCAGCCTAGGTGTAATTTAGATTTTGGCCACTCGATGGCAGCAGTGTATGTGCAATGTTTTAGACTGATCCAATGAACCATTGCATTTCTGACAGCCCAAATGTGCCTAATTTAACTTATTTGGGACCAGTGTCCCTTCCAAGGGATGGTTGAGCTAACGTAGGCTAATGCGATAAGCATGAGGTTGTAAGTAACAAGAACATTTCCCAGGACATAGACATATCTGATATTGCCAGAAAACTTAAATTCTTGTTAATCTAACTGCACTGTCCAATTTACAGTAGCTATAACAGTGAAATAATACTATGCTATTGTTTGAGGAGAGTGCACAATTTTGAACATGAAAAGTTATTATTAAGAACAGAAGGTTGGAGATTGGCAGAAAAATTGCTAAGAGCTGAAGAATCTAGATTACTTTTCTTCAGAAGGGGTTTCACCATAGCAGTGGGGAATGTGCCTGTGAACACTTCAGATATGCAATTAAAAACTGTTTTGAAGAAGGTAGTGGGGATAAGATCGAGAAGGCAGGTACAGTAAAAGGTTTAAGTTGTGTTCACTTTCCTGAACATGCATTATGCAACCAGGAAAAATAACTCCATAATGCCTTGGCGTGGTAGACTAGGGCACATATCATCAAACTTCTCATCAGATCTTGCTTGACTGATACCCAGCCTAATATTTGTTATCTTATGTCTGAAATAGGCCGCAAACTCATCACACTTAGATGTAAAGGAAAGTTTACATAGGTTTGCGGGGGAAGGATTTAGCAGGCCACCAATGGTTGAGAAGAGCACTCTCAAATTATTCAGAATATTAGTGATCATGTTCGAAAAATGAGCCCGTCTGGCATTTTAATTGCCTTGTTATACAGTACCAGTCAAAAGTTTGACACATCTACTAATTCAAGGGTTTTTGTTTATTTTTACCATTTTATACATTGTCGAAAATTAGTGAAGACATCTAAACTATGAAATACCACATATGGAATCATGTAGTAACCAAAGAAGAGTTAAACAAATCCAAATATATTTTAGATTCTTCAAAGTATCCACCGTTTGCCTTGACAGCTTTGCACACTCTTAGCCTTCTCTCAACCAGCTCCACCTGGAATGCTTTTCCAACATTCTTGAAGGAGTACCCACATACGCTGAGCACTTGTTGGCTGCTTTTCCTTCACTCTGTGGTCCAACTCATCCCAAACCATCTAATTTTGGTTGAGGTCGGGTGATTGTGGAGGCCAGGTCATCTGATGCAGCACTCCATCATTCCCCTTCTTGGTCAAATAGCCCTTACACAGTCTGGAGGTGTGTTGGGTCATTGTCCTGTTGAAAAACAAATGATAGTCCCACTAAGCCCAAACCAGATGGGATGGCGTATCACTGCAGAATGTTGTGGTAGCCATGCTGGTTAAGCGTGCCTTGAATTCTAAATAAATCGCAGACAGTGTCACCAGCAAAGCACCCCCCACATCATCACACCTCCTTTTATTTGTACTTTTATTTCACCTTTATTTAATCAGGTAGGCCAGTTGAGAACAAGTTCTCATTTACAACTGCGACATGGCCAAGATAAAGCATGCTTCACGGTGGGAACCACACACGCGTAGATCATCGTTCACCTACTCTGCGTCTCATGAAGACACGGAGGTTGGAACCAAAAATCTCACATTTGGACTCATCAGGCCAAAGGACAGATTTCCACCCGGTCTAATGTCCATTGCTCGTGTTTTTTGGCCCAAGAAAGTCTATCTTTGTTATTGGTGTCCTTTAATAGTGGTTTCTTTGCAGCAATTTGACCATGAAGGCCCGATTCATGCAGTCTACTCTGAACTTGAACTCTATGAAGCATTTATTTGGGCTGCAATCTGAGGTGCTGCTAACTATAATGAACTTATCCTCTCAGGGCCTTCCTTTCCTGTGGCGGTCCTCATGAGAGCCAGTTTCATCATAGCACTTGATGGTTTTTGCCACTGCACTTGAAGAAACCTTCAAAGTTCTGGACTGACCTTCATGTCTTAAAGTAATGATGGACTGTTGTTTCTCTTTGCTTATTTGACCTGTTCTTGCCATAATATGGACTTGGGTCTTTTACCAAATAGGGCTATCTTCTGTATACAAATCCACAAATTAACTTTTAACAAGGCACAACTGTTAATTGAAATGCATTCCAGGTGATTACCTCATGAAGCTGGTTGAGAGAATGCCAAGAGTGTTCAAAGCTGTTATCAAGGCAAAGGGTGGCTACTTTGAAGAATCTAAAATATATTTTGTTTTGTGATATATTTTCTTGGTTACTACATGATTCCATATGTGTTCATTCATAGTTTAGATGTCTTCACTATTATTCTACAATGTAGAAAATAGTAAGAATAAACAAAAACCCTGGAATGAGTAATGTAGGTGTGTCCAAACTTTTGACTGGTACTATATATGCCAAGTTGCTTTCTCAGAAAATCATAATGGATCTGCAACTTTCTCCACAATTGCCTTTCTGCAATTTCTCTTAAGTTGATTTGTTTCCTCACTCAACCAAGGGGCTCTCTGTTTGGATGTGGCATTTTCAACATCATTGGAGCTATGGCCATTAATAGCTATGGCTATTAATTTGCTATGAAAGTTATCAACTAAATCATCACAAGAGGAAGACAGAATATGTGATGGTGTATTGTTTATACAGTAAATAAAATCTGTATCAACTTCAGAGGTACGATAGCCCAGTAAAGTCCATAGAGTTCAAAAGATTCATGAATTCAATCGCCTTGGAGTCAGTTTCTTCAACATGAATATTCAACATGAATATTAAAATCGCCCAACACAATGATTTTATAATAGTTCTCAAGGACAATAGACAATAGTTCAGAAAAATCTGTAAAGAAAGTGGGGCATTGCTTTGGTGGCCAATACAGAGCCAGGACTGGTGGCTGACATTTAAACAGTATAGCATGATGTTCTAAAGATCCAAAGTCGCCAAATGAAATGTCCTTACAGGTGAGGGCATTCGTAAAAATAGAGATTGTCCTCCCACCCATTTCCTCTTTTCCGATAGAGTATGAAAAGCTGTAGTCTGGGGGATGCTTCAAAAAGAGTGGCACTACAGTATGAAGACAGCCATGTTTCTGCGAGAAACGTGCAATCAACGTTGCACCCTGTAATTTAGCAGTCTATGGAAACAGCTTGCATGCCAGTCATTACCTCAAACTGCACAAATTGTATCCATGAGATTATCGGACTCTGGGTAAGTAGGAAATCTTGCACTATCCTTTACGTTCAGAGTGACAAGTTACAACATACAGTTTAAGTCGGAAGTTTACATCCACTTAGGTTGGAGTCATTAAAACTCGTTTTTCAAATTTCTTGTTAACAAACTATAGTTTGGGCAAGTCGGTTAGGACATCTACTTGTGCATGACTACTTTGTGCTGTCATCTACCTTGTGCTGTCTCCTAGAGATTAATGTACTTTGGTGCAGTGCAAATCCATCCTAGAACAACAGCAAAGGACCTTGTGAAGATGCTGGTGGAAACAGGGACAAATGTCCACAGTGAAACAAGTCCTATATCGACATAACCTGAAAGGCCGCTCAGCAATGAAGAAGCCACTGCTCCAAAACTGGCATAAAAAAGCCAGACTACGGTTTGCAACTTCACATGAGGACAAAGATCATACTTTTTGGAGAAATGTCGTCTGGTCTGATGAAACAACAATAGAACTGTTTGGCCATAATGACCATCGTTATGTTTGGAGGAAAAAGGGGGAGGCTTGCAAGCCGAAGAACACCATCCCAACCGTGAAGCACGGGTGTGGCAGCATCATGCTGTGGGGGTGCTTTGCTGCAGGAGGGACTGGTGAACTTCAAAAGATGGCATCATGAGGGAGGACAATTATGTGGATATATTGAAGTAACATCTCAAGACATCAGTCAGGAAGTTAAAGCTTGGTCACAAATGGGTCTTCCAAATGGACAATGACCACAAGCATTCTTCCAAAGTTGTGGCAAAATGGCTTAAGGACAACAAAGTCAAGGTATTGGAGTGGCCATCACAAACCATTGACCTCAGTCCTATAGAAAATGTGTGGGCAGAACTGAAAAAGCGTGTGCGAGTAAGGAGGCCTAAAAAGCTGACTCAGGTACACCAGCTCTGTCAGGAGGAATGGGCCAAAATTCACCCAACTTATTGTGGGAAGCTTGTGGAAGGCTACCCAAAACGTTTGACCCAAGTTAAACAATTTAAGGCAATGCTACCAAATACTAATTGAGTGTATGTAAACTTCTGACCCACTGGGAATGTGATGAAAGAAATTAAAGCTGAAATAAATCATTCTCTCTTCCGACTTCAACTTTGTATTTGTGGCAAACAGAGCGAGCCCTGACACTGCATGCTCCTCATCAGCTCCCAACAGTGCTGCAGTGGCTCGCATCAGTTATATTTCCCCTGGACCTCCCCAGCAAAGAGCACCAGACAGCATCCCGCTTCCTTTGCCACCTTTGTTCAAAAAATCCTAGGTGAAACACTAATATGTGTCTCTTCCTCTATCTCTCTCTTTGTGTCTCTTTCATTGTTTTTCACAGGCCATGTCCGAAACCTGTCTTGCTTACTACGTACTTTAACTGCAAACTGTGTACTAATCGAGCTATGTACTATTTAGAATGTACTGTTTAGTGAAAACAAATTCAGCAAGCAACCAATAACAGCATACTAGGTTAATCTTACTGCGAATTAGTAATTTAACTGCTGATGATCAGCTATAGTCACACATGTGGGATCTCGAAATACCATTATTTTCCTCAATAGTGTGCAGGGAATTCTATTTGATGAAAAGCCGAAATGAGTATGACATCCTGGCAATTAAAGCATAATACATTTTAAAAATGTCACAATATAAAACAACATTTTTTTCACATACCCCAAATTCCTACTATTTCTTTTCAAATTCAGGATATATATTGAATGATTCAGGAAAAGAGTCAGTTAGAGTGCTTTCGGAAAGTATTCAGACCCCTTGACTTTTTCAACATTTTGTTACGCTACAGCCTTATTCTAAAATGGATTCAATTGGGTTTTTTCCCTCATGAATCTACACACGATATTCCAGAATGACAAAGCAAAACTGTTTTTTGTATTAAAAATAAAGTATATATATATATATATATATATATATATATATATATATATATATATATATATATATATATATATATATATATATATAAAATGAAATATCACATTTACATAAGTATTCAGACCCATTAGTCAGTACTTTGTTGGAGCATCTTTGGCAGCGATTACAGCCTTGATTCTTTTTTGGTATGACGCTACAAGCTTGGCACACCCTGTATTTGGGGAATTTCTCTCATTCTTCTCTGCAGATCCGCTCAATCTCTGTATGGATGAATGGGTAGCGTTGATGCACAGCCATTTTCAGGTCTATCCAGAGATGTTCGATTGGGTTCAAGTCCGTGCTCTGGCTGGGCCACTCAAGGACAATCAGAGACTTGTCCCGAAGCTACTCCTGAGTTGTCTTGGCTGTGGGCTTAGGGTCGTTGTCCTGAATTTTTTTTTCGATATTATGTTACATTTTGGAAATGTATTATGCAGTAATTTGCAGGATGTCATACTAATTTAGTCTTTTCATCTAGTAGAATTTGCTGCACACTATTGAGGAAGATAATCGTATTTCGAGACCCACGTGTGTGTGACTGTAGCTGATAATCAGCTGAGGGGACAATGAGCGCTCTGGAGCAGGTTTTTATCAAGGATCTCTCTGTACTTTGCTCTGTTCATCTTTCCCTCAATCCTCACTAGTCTCTCAAACCCTGCCACTGAAAAACATCCCCACTGCATGATGCGGCCACAACCATGCTTCACTGTAGGGATGGTGCCAGGTTTCATCCAGATGTGACGCTTAGCATTCAGGCCAAAGAGTTCAATCTTGGTTTCATCAAACCAGATAATATTGTTTCTCATGGTCTATGAGTCCTTTAGGTGCCTTTTTGAAAACTCCAAGCTGGCTGTCTTGTGCCTTTTACTGAGGAGTGGCTTCTGGAACTCTGGAGCTCTGTCAAGGTGACCATCGGGTTCCTGGTCACCTCCCTGACCATGGCCCTTCTCTGCCGATTGCGGTTTGGCCGGGTGGCAAGCTCTAGGAAAAGTCTTGGTGGTGCCAAACTTCTTCCATTTAAGAATGACGGCGGCCAGTGTGTTCTTGGGGACCTTCAATGCTGCATAGATTTATTGGTACCCTTCCCCATATCTGTGCCTCGACACAATCCTGTCTCTGAGCTCTATGGACAATTCCTTCGACCTCACGGCTTGATTTTTACTCTGACATGCACTGCCAACTGTGGGAACTTACATAAACAGGTGTGTGCCTTTCCAAATCATGTCCAATCAATTGAATTTATCACAGTTGTATCAAGTTGTAGAAACACCTCTTGGATGACCAATGTAAACACTCAACTTCAAGTCTCATAACAAAGAGTCTAAATACTTATGTAAATAAGGTATTTCTGTTAAAATAAATTGAAATTTGCTAAATGTTCTAAAAAACAGTTTTTGCCTCATTATGGGTTATTGTGTGTAGATTGATGAGGAAAAACAATATTTAATCAATTTTAGAATAACGCTGTAACATAACAAAATGTGGAAAAAAGTGAAAGGGTCTGAATCCTTCCTGAATGCACTGTAACCCATGGGAAATCGAAAGAGGCATTTGAAGTGTCCAGAGTTTCAATCACACCAGTCTACTTAAGAAATTGGAGTAATTAGCCAACAAGGCTGCCTCAGGGGCAAATAATTGATTATTCAGTGCTAAACCATATCCAATTGGAAGTTCAGACATCCAATGTTGAATAAACTACTTTATTATTATTATTGAAAGGGAATAATTCTGTCAGCAGACATTACATCTCCTCAGAAAAATATACAATAAAATGTCAGTTGACAGAATTATTATATTTTACAAGAGAGATACTTCAACTGTTGTTATGACATCCTATAGTGTAGTTTGTGTATTTTACTGCTGTTACTGCCCACGTAATCCACATAATCCCGATCATTACTCAGGATCATTATATGATCGTTCAAAAATCCTTTGAACATCTTGTCAACAATAAAAAGTATCAGTCTAAGCATCTGTTTGATATATGTGTACATGTGTAAAGTCTGGAAATCTATAGATTCCCCACTGCACATTTATCGTAGCTGTTACAGTGTGTGTGTGTGTGTGTGTGTGTGTGTCTGTGTGTATGTGTTTGCAAGCACATACATTTGCACCCACAAGTGTGTGTGCGTGCGCACATACTCATGCATGTGAAACGTGCTAATGTGATTCGCAGACATTAACATTCTCCACCTTAAATGATTCAAATTATATGCCTCATGGGACCATGTGCCACAGGCATTAAAACATGAAAAACATCATAGCTGTGTCTGAAATGGCTATATTGACGACGTAGTACACCCATAGGGCTCAGGACAAAAGTAGTGCACTAAATAAGGAATATGGTGCAACTTTGGATGGAGCCCATAAGACTCATCATTAGTCTATTAACCGACACATGCAGATAAGGATTTTATTGAAAGGTGGTGTTTAATCATGCTGTCTTCATAATCAAACCATGTGGGAACATGATACTTTAACTGTTGGATGACAAACACTTAGCACAAATAGCCTGAGCTGCCAAGCTGAAAATTTGAAGTGGCATGGTGTGGTTTGAAAACAGTGACACTTATGAGCAGTGTAAAAATGTAGCCCCCAAAAATGTCAAACAAATTCATTTCCACCCCGTTCATTTTGCCTCATGGTTTATAAATAAGTTGTTTTTTGGGAGAGGGTAGAAAGTATCAATTATGGTTGTAGTTGAAATTGAATTTCTCTAGTCTGGAACTGTATGCATTTGACAAATTTCATTTGAGTGTGCATTCCCCTTACAAATGCACAACTTGTCATCCATAGCCACTGTCAAGGTTCTTTCTCCTCTCTCTCTCTCTCTCTCTCTCTCTCTCTCTCTCTCTCTCTCTCTCTCTCTCTCTCTCTCTCTCTCTCTCTCTCTCTCTCTCTCTCTCTCTCTCTCTCTCTCTCTCTCTCTCTCTCTCTCTCTCTCTCTCACACACACACACACACACACACACACACACACACACACACACACACACACACACACACACACACACACACACACACACACACCTCTTTCTCTAAACCACTCCCAATACTCTTTTTGTTCTCTAACATTGCGTGTGTGGAGGGGGAACTAACTTTACCGGGGGAACAATACGGAATGAGCATCATCCTGTAGGAGAGATGAATGGACGAGAGGACTGGCGTAACTGCGATCCCCCAATAAAGAATTAGCCAATGACACTGCCTCTTTTCCTGCGGTCGTCCTCCCCCCCCTCTCCCCAGTCCCCAGTCACATCCCTCACACTGATTTGATTGAGAACGCTCTGTGCATACACAAGACCCACGCTCCTCGTCTCCGCAGGGGCATGGTCACGGCTCGCCCAAATAACCATTCATCTCCTCTCATTCCTGTCTCACCATATATCATCGACTTTATGCTCATCATTCTTTTACATCAAAGCGGAGCTGCTGTGAGAGGAGGATAGGGGGAGGAGGAAGGAGGAGGGAGGGATGGAGGAATGGCAAAGCACTTAACAATCCCCGTCCATGTTCCCACAGAGCAATTAATGTGGTGCCAGAACGACGGCCCACTCCTTTCTCCACAGAAACAAAACCAGAATGGATGAGGGAGAGCAAAGCTGCATAAGTCACTGCCTGCTGCGGCTGCATGGGCTGGCTGGGCATTGAGGGAAAGAGAAAGAAAGGAGAGAGAGAATGGCTGGGATGGAGAGAGAGAAAATCAGGGGGAATGCGAGAAAGAGAGAAGGAAAGACGAGGGAGGGAATGGGGGAATGAAAGGAAAGGAGAAAGAATGATAGAGTGAAGAAGAACGGCAGAGATAGTGAGTGAGTGAGAGAGACAGAGACAGAGAGACATGGGTGGAGAAATAGAGAGGGAATGAGAAAAATGCAAAGGAGAACCCTAGACAAACAGAGTTGGAAAGGGCATGAGTGAGATATGGAGAATTGAGGAGATTGAGAGAACAAAACCCGAGAAAGACAGACTAGGACAGAGTGTCTTTTCTGCAAGCGTTTTTTCAAAAATCTCCTTGGTAGCCATTTTATGGGTTTCATTCACTAGCTAGGCGCCACAGAAAAGATAGGGAGAAATATCACAAGTCACCAAAAAAATAACACATCACCACTTTCCCTCTCCATTGATATTTTACCAGTGGTGGAGTGACCTTCTGGAGTCACAGAGTAGATTGTTAATCACAGAGAGAACGCTTTTGTTGCTTTTAACCATTAGAATTTCACTGGCTTGGTCTCGGAGTTGGTTGCTGAGAGTTGAAATGTGTCCCTAAACCAGCTCTGCCCTATTGGCGGGAGATACTGTTAGTGAGAAAATGAATATATTTAATTTTAGAATAAGGCTGTAACGTAACAAAATGTGGGGGTAAAATCAAGGGGTCTGAATACCTTCCGAATTCAGTGTACCATACAAGCGTTCTTAAAAAAGGTTATGCATGTATAGTCTTGCATGTACTCTATGATTCAAACCATTACAATGTTTTGAAAAGAAACTGTAAAAGAAAAATAATGGCACCTAACATCAGTTCTCCACAGCTGTCAAGAGTGAAAATTAATTAGAGCTATTTTAATTTAATGATGTGTAAAGCAGTACCTATCACAAAGCCTCCTCGTTTTCCCGGGAGCAAAAAACCCCCACATTGTCTAATTATAAGTCACGTCACTGTCACCTACCTGTGTGACACTGTGATTTAACTTCAGTCACAAGCCAGAGCCATGCACTCAACTGCAGGCCTATCATCATTTGATAGTGTATGCATTTAGGGAGAGGGTAGATGTTTCACATACAGTGCATTTGGAACGTATTCAGACCCCTTGACTTTTTCCACATTTTGTTACCTTACATCGTTATTCTAAAATTGATTAAAACAAATTTTCCCTCATCAATCTACCCCAAATACCACATAATGTCAAAGCAAAAAAACATTTTTTAGAAATATTTGCAAATGTATTAAAGATTTAAAAAAAAAACAGAAATACCCAGACCCTGTTCTATGAAAGTCAAAATTGAGCTCAGGTGCATCCTGTTTCCATTGATCATCCTTGAGATGTTTCTACAACTTGATTGTGACCCACCTGTCATATATTCAATTGGTTGGACATGATTTGGAAAGGCACACACCTGTCTATATAAGGTCCCACAGCTGACAGTGCATGTCAGAGCAAAAATCAAGCCATGAGGTCGAAGGAATTGCCTGTAGAGCTCTGAGACAGGACTGTGTCGAGGCACAGATCTAGGGAAGGCTACCAAAAAATGAATGCAGCATTGAAAGTCCCCAAGAACAGTGGCCTCCATTGTTCTTAAATTAAAGAAGATGGGAACCACCAAGACTCTTCCTAGAGCTGTCCGCCCGGCCAAACTGAGCAATCGTGGGAGAAGGGCCTTGGTCAGGGAGGTGACCAAGAACCCAATGGTCACTCTGACAAAGTTTCATATTTACTCTGTGGAGAAGGGAGAAACTTCCAGAAGGACAACCATCTCTGCAGAACTCCATAAATCAGGCCTTTATGGTAAAGTGGCCAGATGGAAGCCACTCCTCAGTAAAAGGTACATGACAGCCCACTTGGAATTTGCCAAACGGCCCCTAAAGGATTCTCAGACCATGATAAATAAGATTCTCTGGTATGATGAAACCAAAAATGAACTCTTTGGCCTGAATTCCAAGTGTAACATCTGGAGGAAACCTGGCATAATCCCTACGGTGAAGCATGGTGGTGGCAGCGTCATCCTGTGGGGATGTTTTTCAGCGGCAGGGACTGGGACACTAGTGAGGATCGAGTGAAAGATTAACGGAGCAAAGTACAGAGAGATCCTTGATGAAAACCTGCTCCAGAGCGCTCAGGACCTCAGCCTGGGGCAAAGGTTCACCATCCAACAGGACAACTACCCTAAGCACACAGCCAAGATTAAGCAGGAGTGGCTTTGGGACAAGTCTCTGAATGTCCTAGAGTGACCCCGCCAGAACCCGGGCTTGAACCCGATCGAACATCTCTGGAGAGACATGGAAAAAGTTGTGCAGCAACCCTCCCCATCCAAACTGACAGAGCTTGAGAGGATCTGTAGAGAAGAATGGGAGAAACTCCCCAATTACAGGTGTGCCAAGCTTGAATCGTCTTACCCAATAAGAATCGAGGTTGTAATCACTGCCAAAGGTGCTACAACAAAGTACTGAGGAAAGATTCAGAATACTTATGTGAATTAAATATTTCAGTTTTTTATTTTTTATACATTTGTAGAAATGTCATTATGGGGTATTGTGTGTAGATTGATGAGGATAATTTTTTAAATACATTTTTAGAATAAGACTAATGTAACAAAATTTGGAAAAAGTCAAGAGGTCTGACTACTTTCCCAATGCACTGTATAACCACATATCTAAGATGACATGACCTGGAAATGCCATGTAAAGACTGTACACTGTATTCCCTGAAATATACTTAAAGTAAATTTGCCCTTTCCCACAAATGTAGGATGCCCTTGTTCTGCTGATACTTTGCATCCCCCTAAAGGTTAAGGTTAGGATACGAGATAGGGTAAGCTGATCCCAGATCAGTGGATAAGGGCAACTTCTGCCTCAAGCATATCATGGACATTCAAGGAGCATGGAAGATGTCCAGGGTATTTCCATGTGGGGCAGCAGGGTCGCCAAGTGGTTAGAGTGTTGGACTAGTAACTGAAAGGTTGCAAGTTCAAATCCCCAAGCTGACAAGGTACAATTCAGTCGTTCTGCCCCTGAACAGGCAGTTAACCCACTGTTCCTAGGCCGTCATTGAAAATAAGAATTTGCTCTTAACTGACTTGCCTGGTTAAATAAAAAAAATGTTTACGTCAAAGGGGACTAATATAGTTGCTCAAGGGGTATCAGTATTTAAAGGTATCTCAAGAAGTTTCTCTCCTCTCCAGCAGCTCAGGTTATAAGTCTTTTTTTCCCTCCTTTTTTGGACAGTCAGACCAAGGAAGTGTGAATGGTTGTAGATAACGGTGCCTTGTGAAGGAATGTATTCATAAATACACACTACCTTTCAGGCACAGACCGGGCTGTTGAGATGTACCTCTCAAAGTGAGGAAAGAGTATGAGTGCATTCTGGGTAGGAAGACACTCATAGAAGTCAGCCCAGTTATGCCAATCAACCACAGCCTCACATGAACAGCTATTACTGTGCAGCATGTCACTGAAGCACCCTGAGCCCACAGCACCAGGTTCTTTGAAGGACGTTTATGATGGGAAAACAGGGAAGTTGTGTCTCTACCTGCGTAAGGGACAGGTGCGTCCTTGTCCAAGGCCACCAAGGGAGGGTCCAGCAGGACGGTGTCCATGTTCTCCGTGATCACCCCATGGTACGACGTCTCGATCCACGGCTTGTGTTTGTTCACTGTGGAAAAGAAAGAGGAGAATGGGGAGATAGAGAGAAAGACGATGTCAGATGATTTTGTGAGGTTTGCCCGGCCATGAAAAGAATAGCTAAACAGTACTATCAATAACCATGTGCATAGACAGCTCTATTTCTCTCTCTAACATACTGAGGCATGTGATATCGCTCTCCCAACCAGTATTCATGAGAAACACACTAAATAATCTGATTTTGGGTCCTGGCGATGTTGCTTTTGTTTGCCTCACAGGTACAAAAGCTGTTACAAGCCCTTGATCAATGCCCACAGCTAAACAGACTAAACTACAACTTAAATTGCCCACCGGCAAAGCTCAATTGGGGTGACTCTTTCGATTTAGTTTGCAAATAAAGTCAGGTCATCCTTGATAAAGATGAGAAAAAAAGACTGTATAAAATAAATTATACAAATACTGAGCTGTATTGTATGCTCAAACAATTTGAACATATTATTTTATACTAATACAATTGCTTAGAGATAGAGATTTAATTCAAGTAATACACAATCTCAAAAAGATAGGGATGAAAATGATTGGTACCCCTGTTTTCAGGACTCCAGCACCCTCCCCTTGTGGCGATAACAACAGACTTTTTCTAAATATGTTTCATGAGATTGGAGAACACATTGGGAGTTCTATACTTCAAGTTAATGAAGCCTTTGGCCTTAACAAGCGCCCCAGGACATCAAAGATCCACCTCCATATTTACAGTAGGTATGAGGTAACTTTCTGCATATGCTTCCGTTTTGCGACGTCAAACCCACCAATGGCATGCGTGGCCAAAGAGCTCTATTTTCATGTCAGAATTTATAAAAGTATTCTCCCAGAGACAACAGTTCTGGAGAACCGTTGACATCTCTATCTGAAGCCACAGACAGTTGTGGCCACTCACTCAGTACCCTGCTGTGTATAAAGCATCTCTGTAGAGCTCCCTCGACTCAAAGGAAACCATTGACCGAGTCCCAATGACACACTGAACTCCTACGCAAGTGCAGACTGAGAGCGAGAGAGATGGAGAGATAGAGCAAGCTAATAGGCCATTCAATACACCAGGAGATTACTTTTAGATGGGTGCTGACCATCCACTTTAATGACTTCCTCGAAACCCACCACGCAAATACGCTGAACGAATAAACTAAAAGCTTTTCAAACTTTTAGTTCAGAGACACACACGCACACACGTTGTGTATTCACACACATAGAGTATGCTCACACAGGCGATCATGTACATGCACACTAGAGTGCACACACACACACACACACACACACACATACACACAAAATCTCTTCTGAAAAAGCTCTGGAGGCTTTGCACCCGTTTGACCTTTCAATCCGAGGAAAAGGAACAGTTTGCTTCATTCTAATGAGCAGATGACATGTCCAGCTGGCACTTTTCACCCCACTCCTAAACATCCTGGTCTCAATTTCGATGTGGCCTTATCCTCTATGTCCCTCTACCGGGATGGTTGAGCTAATGTGCACTAATGTGATTAGCATGAGGTTGTAAGTAACAAGAACATTTCCCAGGGCAGACATATCTTATATGGGCAGAAAGCTTAAAATCTTGTTTATCTAACTGCCCCGGAGTGAAGGGCGGCTCCGGTAGCTCCTGACTGACGGGTGGCTCCGGCAGCTCCTGACTGACGGGCGGCTCCGGCAGCTCCTGGCTGACGGGCGGCTCCGGCAGCTCCTCGCTGACGGGCAGCTCCGGCAGCTCCTGACTGACTGGCGGCTCTGGCAGCTCCCGGACAGGAGGGAGGCTCTGGCAGCTCTTGACTGACGGGCGGCTCCGGCAGCTCCTGACTGACTGGCGGCTCTGGCAACTCCCGGACAGGAGGGAGGCTCTGGCAGCTCCGGACAGGAGGGAGGCTCTGGAAGCGCTGGACAGGTGGGAGCACCTGGAGGGAGGAGACGGAGAGACAGCCTGGTGCGTGGGGCTGCCACAGGAGGCCTGGTGCGTGGAGGAGGCACCGGATGGACCGGACTGTGGAGGCGCACTGGAGGTCTCGACCACCGAGCCTGCACAACCTGTCCTGGCTGGATACCCCCTGTAGCCCGGCAAGTGCGGCGGGGTGGAACAGACCGCACTGGGCTGTGCTGGCGAACCGGGGACACCGTACGTAGGGCTGGTGCCATATAACCCGGGCTGAGGAGACGCACAGGAGACCAGATGCGCTGAGCCGGCTTCATTCCTCCTGGTTCGATGCCCACTCTAGCCCGACCGATACGAGGAGCTGCGATGTAGCGCACCAGGCTATGCGTGTGCACTGGGGACACCGTGCGCCTCACCGCATAACAGGGGGGCAGCCCGTCAACCTCTCTCCACGGTAAGCACGAGGAGTTGTCTCCTACCTCCTATGCCTCCCCCCAATACATTTTTGGGGCTGCCTCTCGGGCTTCCTTGCCAACGGTGTTCCCTCGTACCGCTGGTTCACCTCTCCTGCTGCCTCCGCTCTCCTGGCTGCCTCCACCTGTTCCCATATGAGGCGATCCCTTCCAGTCAGGATTTCCTCACATAGGATCCCTTCCCGTACAGAATGTCCTCCCATGTCCATGAGTCCATTCCACGCTGCTCCTGGTTACCACGCTGCTTGGTATTTTTTTGGTAGGTAGTTCTGTCACGATCGTCGTAGGTGGAGGAAGGAGAGGACCAAGGTACACCATGGTACGTGTTCATGATCTTTTAATTATACTGAACACTAGAACAAAAATAACAAAAACGGCACAAACGAAACAGTCCTGTCTGGTATAGAGACAGAAAACAACTACCCATAGTGGGAAAACAGGCTGCCTAAGTATGGTTCTCAATCAGAGACAACCAGCTGCCTCTGATTGTGAACCATACCAGGCCTAAACATAGAAACACAACACCTAGACATACAACATAGAATAACCACCCACATCACACCCTGACCAAACTAAAAATAGAAACATACAAAGCAATCTACGGTCAGGGCGTGACACTGGGACCCAAATTAGAAATTCTATATTATCCTGAGATCCAAGCTTATGAAAACATTGGTAAATGTCAATGCCCTTATGCATAAAACAAATGCAATATAGACAAATAACAATGACATATCCATGTAAATACAATCGTAAGTTTACATACACTTAGACTGGAGTCATTAAAACTTGTTTTTCAACCACTCCACAAATTTCTTGTTAACAAACTATAGTTTTGGCAAGTTGGTAGAACATCTACTTTGTGCATTACACAAGTCATTATGTACTTGTTTACAGACAGATTATTTCACTTATTCACTGTACCACAATTCCAGTGGGTCAGAAGTTTACATACACTAAGTTGACTGTACCTTTAAACAGCTTGGAAAATTCCAGAAAATTATGTCATGGCTTTAGAAGCTTCTGTAGGCTAATTGACATCATTTGAGTCAATTGGAGGTGTACCTGTGGATGTATTTCAAGGCCTACCTTCAAACTCAGTGCCTCTTTGATTGACATCATGGGAAAATCTAAAGAAATCAGCCAAGACCTCAGAAAAAAATTGTAGACCTCCACAAGTCTGGTTCATCCTTGGGAGCAATTTCCAAACGCCTGAAGTTACCACAGTCATCTGTACAAACAATAGTACGCAAGTATAAACACCATCGGACCATGCAGCCATCATACTGCTCCGGAAGGAGACACTTTCTGTCTCCTAGAGATGAATGTACTTTGGTGCGAAAAGTGCAAATCAATCCCAGAACAACAGCAAAGGACCTTGTGAAAACGAGTCCTATATCGACATAACCCGAAAGCGGTGGTGATTCTAACTGACCTAAGACCGGGAATTTTTACGAGGATTTAATGTCAAGAATTGTGAGAAACTGAATTTAAATGTATTTGGCTAAGGTGTATGTAAACTTCCAACAAATATTTTCATTTGGATTTGGTATAAATGTTGTCAGTAGTTTATAGAATAAAACAAAAATCTTCATTTTACCCAAACACATACCAATAAATAGTAAAACCAGAGAAACTGGTAATTTTGCAGTGGTCTCTTCATTTTTTCCAGAGCCATATATTCTGAACAGGGACAAAGGATTGATCACATCACACCGATGTAGACCAGAACACACGCACACACACACACACAGAGTCCTAATGAGAGGTGTGTGACTGGTTGAAGTTTTCAACAAGCAGGTCTATTCTGGGCTCAGGTTTTGACAGTTCAACACTGAGGTCATGCTCAGCATGGAGTCTGTTTCTGTACTTGTTTTTTAAGCAGAGTTGAGAACCCTGACTTGCATAGATATGTGGTGCCAAACTGGATCAGAACATCTACTGCTTTCTCAGTCAGGCAGGAGACCACTTCCTGCTGTCGATGAGCAACACAGAACTGTGTGAGTGTGTTTGCCTCAAAAAGCATCTAGCTTCAATCGGTTTATTCCAGTTCAGAATAAAAACGATTACTTGTATTTTAACCGCAACAGTTCCAACCTAGACTTGTGTTCAACACTTTCTATAGTAAGATGTACAGTAGGCCTGATCATGTGTAATATTCATCTCTACTGTTCTTAGGGTTGCACTATCAGTAGCTAGCTAGCTTGCTTTGGCTAACGTTAGCTAGCATATTAGCTGTGGACAAGGGGATTGTTTGAAAGAGAAACTCACATCAACAACTATAAGAGATAGTACTCCCTTATTCCTGTTTATCATCCGTCACCTGTTAGCTGTCGTTCTGCCCCTCAGCAAGGCAGTTAACCTACTGTTCCTGGGTTAAATGCGGAAGACACATTTCAGTTGAATGCATTCAGTTGTACAACTGACTAGGTATCCCCCTTCCCCTTTTCCTTAAAATGACAATAATGCCTTGCTAGCTAACTTCCACTTCGACCATCGAAGCAATGTTTCCTGAAGCATTCCGCCCTGTTCTGAATAACTCCCTGGGTTTACTGTCATGCTGTGGATATTTCGTCAGGATGTGTAGTTATAATTTGATCCATTTGAGAGACTCATAACTAATCACTTCCCCACACAAAACACATTGTGGGCGCTCTTCAATATTTCTCAACGTTTGCATTAAGCCAAGTGAGAGAAACTCGTCGCTGTATTTGCGTTTCATTTGAATTGAAATCAGTCAGAACTTGTGGCTAGCTTGAGTCCAACGACAGCAGGGATTAAGGCCGAGTGGGAATGACAAGTCAGTGGCTGACAGCGCATCATATGCTGCTGAACAACAGCACTGCAGTGTGTGGGTCGTGGTGGGTTCTTTAAGAAAAACCGCAGAAATAGATCTGGTAAACCGCGAAGCACACGGGCATCTCCCACCCACTCGCGCAGCTGCCAAACTGATCGGAGACACTGCTCCTAAGCAGTCAGCGCATCGAACAGAGAGTGCAGTTGCACTTGGACAAATCAATTCCAGATATTAATGAAATAATAATACATTTACTCTGATACGTCGCGACCAACCATTAACAGGAAGTGGGTCGCGACACATACTTGTAGAAAGGCTACTGTAGACAAAGGCAATACAGAAGCTTCAAAATGAGGGGAAAAAAGGAATTTTGCAGTATTACTAACAAAAAGATGAAACGTCAAAATGTGTATCAAATCTTACAGTAGTGCATACATACTATCATCAAAATAACTGGTTATAAAGTGGCAGAATTCTCTGTTAATATTGAATATTTTGAGAACACCTTCTGGGTAGTTTGTGTTTGACAATTAAGGGAATGTTCTCTTGGAAACAATCCTTGCACGTCACTGGAACATTCCCATGGGAACTTAGGTAATGACCTCATGGGACCCTTAAGGGAACATTCTCTAAAGTTATGGGAACATTTGCTGTTAGCTGGGATCACTCTGTTACTGTGAAATGGTCCTGTACAGACAGACACAGCATAGTCAGAGTGTGCTGTAGCGGACCGGATGGCTCGTCTCAGACTGGGACGGCAGTTTGTGGGGTCATTTAGTTCCACAAAAGGGTGAAGTTTCCCAAATATACAGTAAAAGGTTGGTGTCTGGTTTTGATGGGAGTATTCTTGCAGTATGACTCAGGGGTATGAGGTGAAAAGTAGCAAGCTTAAATATTTCAGTCAAGAGCATGCCCAACAGCTGCCGTGCTTCAGACAGTAACATCCTATTCTGGCAGATCATGTCCACACCACAGCCACACTGACACAGTGCTGCAGTGCATCTTCAGCCAGTCCTAAAGTAAGTTCTATGGGTGGCGATTTCAATTTCTGGCGTAACCTCTTATGTTCATTTTAGCGCACTAACTCTCCAAACACACACACACACACACACACACACACAGAGACCGAGAGAGAGAGAGAGAGACAGAGAGAGAGAGAGACTTTTGATGCTCTTTCTTCCAACAATAAGTACTAATGGCTACAAAATACTCAACGTCCTCAAACCCACCCCCCCACTAAACCGCATAAAAACATAAACACACAAAAACATCAAAATTCCCTCACAATCTCATTACCAGTAAGAGAGAAAGAGAAAGAGAGATAGAAAGAAAGAGAGAGTGAGAAGAATATGACTGAGAAATACAGACACACAGAATTCTGCTGGGAACAGTATCTTGTTTTTGTAGACTTCATTATTTATCCAGCAACCCCCCAAAAAAATTACATTATATCCACGTTTTAAGCGTGTCTAATAAAACCCCGTCAAGCATTGGGGAAGGGAACAGAGTGTGTGCAAATCTGCGCTGCGACCTCCCTGTGCCCTCATATAATGAAAGCTCCAGTCAGCATTCCAACTGGTAATTAAAACTGGAGACACACAACGCGAGATCGCCGGGATGGATGGAGAATTTTACAGTGTTTCCCCGGAATGATGCAACACTCTTATTAATCTGTGACCAGATGACACCCTGCTGTAATGTTGGGCTTTGTAACCGGGCAACATGGGATCAGGACATGTACATACTGTATCAGCAGTATAAGAGAGAAGGGGGAGAGAGGGGAACAGACAGGGGGGGAAAGGATGGAGGGAAAGACAGCGAGGACAGAGAGAAGAGGGATGGAGAAAGGGGGAAATGGATGGAGTAGCGAGAGAGATGGAGAGAAACAGAAAGAGGGAGAGAGGATTTGTTTTGGGATAATTGCATTGTCTAATTACATTTCCCTTACACCTCTGCGTGCTATTTAAACTTTGTGCATCATGCTGATCAACAAACGCAACCTTTCCAGGGTATAACCATGACTCTCAAATTAAGACTTAATACAAAGAAATCAATGGTTTATTGCAGTCTGCTATGATGGGAACAGTGTTAATTATTGCCTATGGGCAATGCCATTTAAATCGTTGGTCTCTCGCAGCTACAGGTACGTTTAAAGGAATAGTTCCTGATTTTGGCAATGAAGCATATTATCTACTTCCCCAGAGTCAGATGAACTTGTTGATACTATTTTTATGTATCTGTGTCTAGTATGAAGGACGTTAGAAGCGAGACAATGCTAACTAGAGTTAGCACAATGAATGGAAGTCTAATCCCATTGATTTCCAAGCATTGTGTTAACACTAGTTAGCAATTGCACTAACGCTACTTACCATCTTCCTTCAAACTGCAGTCAGATACATAAAAATGGTATCCATGAGTTCATCTCACTCTGGGGATGCATAATTCTGAGCTGTAGCGAAATGACTCCCACACTTGATCTCACCTCCAACCACTGGGAATGGAGACGTTCTCTTGAATACAACACATTGCACAGTGATTTGCACAAGGGAACACAGATTATGGTACTTGGCTCATCGTGTTCTAGCAACTCCTTGTGGTGGGCCGGGCGCCTGCAGGCTGACTCTGGTCGTCAGTTGAATGGTGTTCCCTCCGACACATTGGTGTGGCTGGCTTCCAGGTTATGAGGGCGGGTGTTAAGAAGCGCAGTTTGGCGGGTCATGTTTTGGGAAAACACATGACTCTACTTTTGTCTCCCGAGCCCGTTGAGGAGTTGCAGCGATGAGACGAGATCGAAATTGGGGAGGAAAAAGGGGGTAAAATACAAAAAAATGTACTCCTAATGTAATCCATATCTCCTAATTACCAGCTTCCATTCAGTCAGTGCATAAAAGCTCTTCGCCAGGCCAAATAGATACCTTAGTTTTGATAAGGCTATTTGTGATGTGCCATCCAGTCATGTGCTGTTTGCATGAACTTTTCTAAAGGCTTTTCCCAAATAAACGCTCTGATCAAATGTTGACTGCAAAGTAGGCTGACCTGACAATGATTTCTATCAATGGAGAGGGCATTTGTTTTGCTCAATTGAAAAAGTGGCAAAGTTTGTGGTCACTTAGAATTTCCCTGTTTTTGAAACACTTGTCAATTAAAATAACATCGAATTGATCAGAAATAAAGGGAAATTGTTAATGTTGTACATGACGATTGTAGCTGGAAATGGCTCACTTAAAATGTAATATCTATAGAGGCCCATTATCAGCAACCATCACTCCTGTGTTCAAATGGCATGTTGTGTTAACTAGTCCAAGTTTATCATTGCAAAAGGCTAAAGCTTTAAACCCTTTTGCAATTATGTTAGCACAGTTGAAAACTGCTGATTAAAGAAGCAATAAAACTGGCCTTCTTTACACGAGCTGAGGATCTGGAGCATCAAAATTTGTGGGTTAGATTACAGGCTCAAAATGGTCAAACTGAACTTTCTTCTGAAACTCGTCAGTCTATTCTTGTTCTGAGAAATGAAGGCTTGTACCATGGAGAAATTGCCAAGAAACTGACGATCTCGTACAACGCTGTGTATTACTCCCTTCAAAGAAAGCGCAAACTGGCTCTAAACAGAATAGAAAGAGAAGTGTGAGACCCCAGTGGACTACTGAGCAAGAGGACAAGTACATTAGTGTATAGTTTTCATTAAATAGTACCCGCAAAACACCAGTCTCAAAGTCAACAGTGAAAAGGTGACTGGGATGCTGGCCTTTTAGATATTTTGTGTAGTGCACTAAGTGTAAATGATGGAAGTACCAGCCCAAACTATACGCAAGAGTTTGTAACTCTAGTGCAGGATTGACCAGTAAATCACAGAACGTAAGGATAAGCAAATCCCCATGACCAAATCGACTATCCTGTAGTCCAATGGCTCCTTATAGCTGCTGTAACAGTATAACTTTAGTCCGTCCCTCTCCTCGCCCCAACCTGGGCTCAAACCAGGGACCCTCTGCACACATCAACAGTCACACTCGAAGCATCGTTACCCATCACTCCACAAAAGCCACTGTCCTTGCAGAGCAAGGGGAACCACTACTTCAAGGTCTCAAAGCGAGTGACGTCACCGATTGAAATGCTATTAGCACGCACCACTGCTAACTAGCTAGTCATTTCACATCCGTTACACTGCCATTAAGCTAAAGCTAAACCAATCAGACTGGTGTCTGACTTATTCCCAATGGGACCATTAGGGACCCAATTCATTACTCAGTTCTTTAGCAGAGGGAATGTCGACTCAGATACAGTCAAGCAAAAAATAAACCAAATGACTAATAGAAAAAGAGTAATTATGCATATTGACTCGAGACGCAGCAATACTTTCACATTAAGCAGAACTGAGTGAGTTGGCAGGAGCCCGGAGTAAAGATGCTTCCCACTCTGCACTTCAGTGCTCTGTGTCTGCACATCTACAGGCACATGACAATTTGTATTTATTAAGGATCCCCATTTTCTGCTGCCAAGGCAGCAACTACTCTTCCTGGGGTCCAGCAACATTAAGGCAGTTATATACACAATTTAAAATATTACATTTTGTAACACTTCACCCAATACATTTAGTGTTCCCTCAGGCCACTACTCCACTATCACATACTTACAATACATCATCTGTGAGTGTAGTGGGTGTCTTATCATTGTATGTGTGTCTTCACAGTCCCCGCCGTTCCATAAGGCGTGTTATGTTTTTTAAATCTGATTCTACTGTTTGCATAAGTTACCTGATGTGGAATGGAGTCCCATGTAGCCATGGCTCTATGTAGTACCGTGCGCTTCCCATTGTCTGTTCTTGACTTGTGGATTGTGAAGAGACCTTTGGATGACATGTCTTGTAGGGTATACGTGGGTGTCCGAGCTGTGTACTAGTAGCTTAAAACAGACAGTTCGGTGCATTCAGCATGTCAACATTTCTTACAAAAACAAGTAGTGATGAAGTCAATCTCTCCTCCACTTTGAGCCATGAGAGATGTACATGCATACTATTAATGTTAGCTCTCCGTGTACATTTAAGGGCCAGTCGTGCTTCCCTGTTCTGAGCCAATTGTAATTTTCCCGAGGTCGCTCTTTGTGACATGCCTTGTTGATAGTGCTGTTAATAAAAGCAGAGCAGCGCATTATTTTGGACAGACTTCTCCCCATCTTAGATACAGTTGTATCAACATGTTTTGACCATGACAGTTTACAATGCAGTTTAGTCACCTCAACTTGTTCAATTTACACATTATTTATTACAAGATTTGTTGAGGTTTAGGGAATAGTGAATGATTTGTCCCAAGTTTCATTTTTGAAATATTTAGGACTAACTTATTCCTTGCCACCCATTCTGAAACTAACTGCAGGTCTTTGTTAAATGTTGCAGTGATTTCACTCACTGTAGTAGCTGAAGTGTATAGTGTTGAGTCCTCCGCCTACATACACACTGGATTTACTCAAGGCCAGTGGTATGTCATCAGTAAAGATTGAACAAAGGGGCCTAGGCAGTTGCCCTGGGGACTGTCGGCGCTACTGTCGGCGCTACTTCCGGCGCCGACAGAGATGGCCGCCTCGCTTCGCGTTCCTAGGAAACTATGCAGTTTTTTGTTTTTTTTACGTGTTATTTCTTACATTAGTACCCCAGGTCATCTTAGGTTTCATTACATACAGCCGAGAAGAACTACTGTATATAAGATCAGCGTCAACTCACCATCAGTACGACCAAGAATATGTTTTTCGCGACGCGGATCCTGTGTTCTGCCTTACAAACAAGACAACGGAATGGATCGCATGCAGCGACCCAAAAAAACGACTCCGAAAAAGAGGGAAACGTGGCGGTCTTCTGGTCAGACTACGGAGACGGGCACATCGTGCCCCACTTCCTAGCATTCTTCTTGCCAATGTCCAGTCTCTTGACAACAAGGTTGATGAAATCCGAGCAAGGGTAGCATTCCAGAGGGACATCAGAGACTGTAACGTTCTGTGCTTCACGGAAACATGGCTCACTGGAGAGACGCTCTCGGATGCAGTGCAGCCAGTGGGTTTCTCCACACATCGCGCCGACAGAAACAAACACCTTTCTGGTAAGAAGAGGGGTGGGGGTGTATGCCTTATGGCTAACAAGGCATGGTGCGATGAAAGAAACATACAGGAACTCAAATCCTTCTGTTCACCTGATTTAGAATTCCTCACAATCAAATGTAGACCGCATTATCTACCAAGAGAATTCTCTTCGATTATAATCACAGCCGTATATATACCCCCCCCCAAGCAGACACATCGATGGCTCTGAACGAACTTTATTTAACTCTTTGCAAACTGGAAACCATTTATCCGGAGGCTGCATTCATCGTTGTTGGGGATTTTAACAAGGCTAATCTGAAAACAAGACTCCCTAAATTTTATCAGCATATCAATTGCGCAACCAGGGGCGGAAAAACCTTGGATCACTGTTACTCTAACTTCTGCGACGCATATAAGGCCCTGCAACGCCCCCCTTTCGGAAAAGCTGACCACGACTCCATTTTGCTGATACCTGCCTACAGACAAAAGCTAAAAAAAGAAGCTCCCACGCTGAGGTCTGTCCAACGCTGGTCCGACCAAGCTGACTCCACACTCCATGACTGCTTCCATCACGTGGACTGGGACATGTTTCGTATTGCGTCAAATAACAACATTGACGAATACGCTGATTCGGTGTGCGAGTTCATTAGAACGTGCATTGAAGATGTCATTCCCATAGCAACGATTAAAACATTCCCTAACCAGAAACCTTAGATTGATGGCAGCATTCGCGTGAAACTGAAAGCGCGAACCACTGCTTTCAATCAGGGCAAGGTGTCTGGTAACATGACTGAATACAAACAATGCAGCTATTCCCTCCGTAAGGCTATCAAACAAGCTAAGCGTCAGTACAGAGACAAAGTAGAATCCCAATTCAACGGCTCAGACACAAGAGGCATGTGGCAGGGTCTACAGTCAATCACGGACTACAGGAAGAAATCCAGCCCAGTCACGGACCAGGATGTCTTGCTCCCAGGCAGACTAAATAACTTTTTTGCCCGCTTTGAGGTCAATACAGTGCCACTGACACTGCCTGCAACGGAAAAATGCAGTCTCTCCTTCACTGCAGCCGAGGTGAGTAAAACATTTAAACGTGTTAACCCTCGCAAAGCTGCAGGCCCAGACGGCATCCCCAGCCGCGCCCTCAGAGCATGCGCAGACCAGCTGGCTGGTGTGTTTACGGACATATTCAATCAATCCCTATATCAGTCTGCTGTTCCCACATGCTTCAAGAGGGCCACCATTGTTCCTGTTCCCAAGAAAGCTAAGGTAACTGAGCTAAACGACTACCGCCCAGTGGAACAGCCACTTTACAATAGCACTCACTTCCGTCATCATGAAGTGCTTTGAGAGACTAGTCAAGGACCATATCACCTCCACCCTACCTGTCACCCTAGACCCACTCCAATTTGCTGACCGCTCAAATAGGTCCACAGACGATGCAATCTCAACCACACTGCACACTGCCCTAACCCATCTGGACAAGAGGAATACCTATGTGAGAATGCTGTTCATCGACTACAGCTCGGCATTCAACACCATAGTACCCTCCAAGCTCGTCATCAAGCTCGAGACCCTGGGTCTCGACCCCGCCCTGTGCAACTGGGTACTGGACTTCCTGACGGGCCGCCCCCAGGTGGTGAGGGTAGGTAACAACATCTCCTCCCCGCTGATCCTCAACACTGGGGCCCCACAAGGGTGCGTTCTGAGCCCTCGTCAACGTCAACAAAACTAAGGAGATGATTGTGGACTTCAGGAAACAGCAGAGGGAACACCCCCCTATCCACATCGATGGAACAGTAGTGGAGAGAGTAGCAAGTTTTAAGTTCCTCGGCATACACATCACAGACAAACTGAATTGGTCCACTCACACAGACAGCATCGTGAAGAAGGCGCAGCAGTGCCTCTTCAACCTCAGGAGGCTGAAGAAATTCGGCTTGTCACCAAAAGCACTCACAAACTTCTACAGATGCACAATCGAGAGCATCCTGGCGGGCTGTATCACCGCCTGGGGTAGTGAGGTCTGCACAACGCATCACCGGGGGCAAACTACCTGCCCTCCAGGACACCTACACCACCCGATGTTACAGGAAGGCCATAAAGATCATCAAGGACATCAACCACCCGAGCCACTGCCTGTTCACCCCGCTATCATCCAGAAGGCGAGGTCAGTACAGGTGCATCAAAGCTGGGACCGAGAGACTGAAAAACAGCTTCTATCTCAAGGCCATCAGACTGTTAAACAGCCACCACTAACATTGAGTGGCTGCTGCCAACACACTGACACTGACTCAACTCCAGCCACTTTAATAATGGGAATTGATGGGAAATGATGTAAATATATCACTAGCCACTTTAAACAATGCTACCTTATATAATGTTACTTACCCTACATTATTCATCTCATATGCATACGTATATACTGTACTCTATATCATCGACTGCATCCTTATGTAATACATGTATCACTAGCCACTTTAACTATGCCACTTTGTTTACATACTCATCTCATATGTATATACTGTACTCGATACCATCTACTGTATCTTGCCTATGCTGCTCTGTACCATCACTCATTCATATATCCTTATGTACATATTCTTTATCCCCTTACACTGTGTATAAGACAGTAGTTTAGGAATTGTTAGTTAGATTACTTGTTGGTTATTACTGCATTGTCGGACTAGAAGCACAAGCATTTCGCTACACTCGCATTAACATCTGCTAACCATGTGTATGTGACAAATAAATTTGATTTGATTTGATTTGATTCCTGATTCTACCTGTATTATTTTGGAGAGGCTTCCATTAAAGAATACCCTCTGTGTTCTGTTAGACAGGTAACTCTTTATCTGCAACATAGCAGCTGGTGTAAAGCCATAACACATACTTTTTTTAATCAGCAGACTATGATCGATAATGTCAAAGGCCGCACTGAAGTTTAACCATACAGCTCACACGATCGTTTTATCATCAATTTCTCTCAGCCAGTCATCTGTATAAGTGCCATGTTTGTTGAATGTCCTTCCCTATAAGCATGCTGAAAGTCTGTCAATTTGTTAACAGTAAAATAACATTGCATCTGGTCAAACACAATTTTTTCCAAAAGATTACTAAGGGTTGGTAACAGGCTGATTGGTTGGCTATTTGAGCCAGTAAATGGGGTTTACTAATTCTGGGGTAGCGAAATTTCTTTTGATTCCCTCCAGGCCTGAGGGCATACACTTTCTCGTAGGCTTAGATTGAATATATGGCAAATAAGAGTGGCAATATCGTCCGCTATTATTCTCAGTAATTTTCCATCCAAGTTGTCAGACCCCCTTGGCTTGTCATTGTTGATAAGACAACCATAATTTGTTAATTTCTTCCACACTCACTTTATGGAATTCCAAATGACAATGCTTGTATTTCAGAATTTGAGCAGTTATACTTGGAAGTCTAGTGTCAGCGTTTTGTTGCTGGCATGTCATGCCTAGGTATGCTAACCTTGCTAATGAAAAAAATCATTAAAGTAATTGGCAATATCAGTGGGTTTTGTGATGAATGATCACTCTGATTCAATGAATGATGGAGCTGAGTTTGTCTTTTTGCCCAAAATGTAATTGAAGGTGCTCCAAAGCATTTGACTATCATTCTTTAAATCATTTCTTTGTTTCATTGTATAGCTTCTTCCCTTGTATTCAGTTTAGTCAAATGATTTCTCAATTTGCATTATGTTTGCAAATTGATTGTGCAGCAGACTTATTTGCCATTCCCTTTGATTCATCCCTCTCAACCATACTATTTTTCAATTCCTCATCAATCCCCAGAGATTTTAGTTTTTCATTTCCTTAATGGGTGCATACTTACTAATGACTGGGATAAGCAATTTCATAAATGTATCAAGTGTAGCGTCTAGTTGCTCCTCATTATGCACTATGCATTATGCACCATTTACATCAACCTAGGAATCCCTGCAAAACTTATTGTATGACCTCTTATACACTATTAGGCGCAGCCTCTGGTTTTCCTATATGTGGATTGGGATACTGCTTTAAAGCACATTTCTGCAGCATAAGTAAAGATGTGTTCAATACATGTTGATTTCATTCATGTGATATTTGTAACTACCCTGGTAAGTTGACTGATAACCTAAACCAGGTTGCAGTTTGATGTTTTTTCTTGAGTTTTCAGCTTGATGAAAGCCCGTCCATATTTATGTAATACCCTTGTTAGAACCAAGTATTGAGTTTATTCTTGTTAGAACTAAGTATTGAGTTTATTTGTTATAATTCATTGGTATTAGATTTAAAAAGGTGATTGAATTGCTCCCAAGTTGTAAGCTGTGGCCAATGGGAGAGTTGACCTGGTTAACGGGAGGCCTGGTTTCGGGGAAAAAGAGATGTTGAGAAAAGGATGGACGTTACATTAAGACCGTTGGTGAATTTTTTTTGAACAAAACCCATACCTACTGAGTTTTGAAGGGAAATACAGATTTTATAAGAGTTGTTATAATTTTACGAAAGAATTAGTAAAGACCAAAGCTACCGTCTCATCGTGGAGGGATTGGGCAGCCTTGAGGTTAGCCGAGCATCGCATGACACTGAGAAAATTGCTTGGGAAAGACTAACGAGGCCATGTTCCCATGGGATACCGGTTACTGCTAAAGAGTACTGCCTGCATTGATAGCTGTGCTTGCTGTGGATCTTGAGAGGAAACCTGCACAGAACTGCCATACTTCGCTGAGGGAATATCTACAAGTAGTGAGTAACCACACTGTGATGTGCTTCTGGACTTTATGTGTCTTCTTTTTTTTTTTAGCTCCAACGCGTGCCAAATGGTTATTAAGCAAGCTTGAAATAATTTGGACATGGGTTGTGCATGACTCATTGGTTTATTTTTTATTTATTTTGATGTGGTGCTTTGAAAATGTAATACACATATTGAACCTTATGTTTGTTGCCTTGGTGGAGTCATTTACTGTTTCAATTTAATACATAGGAAAGCATATACAATAACAAATCTATAATTATTACATCTGAAGTTAATACCCTATTTGTCATCACCCTAGATAGTTTACAATTGGGATTCTAATTGGATATGTCCTTCTCACCTATCATCCCATGCTGTTGAGGTACTCTACGTAAGTTAACTTATGGATGAGGGGCAGTATTGAGTAGCTTGGCTGAATAAGGTGCCCAAAGTAAATTACCTGCTAAAATACTCTGAAGTTTCTAAAACTGTTTGAATGATGTCTGTGAGTATAACAGAACTCATATGGCAGGCCAAAACCTGAGGTTTGCAGATCTTTGCCTATCCAATATACAATGGAAATTTGGTCCGATTGCACTTCCTAAGGCTTCCACTAGATGTCAACAGTCTTTAGAACCTTGTTTCAGGCTAAGAAGCCTGTGAAGGGGGAGAGAATAAGAGCTGTTTGAATAAGGGGTCTGCCAGAATGCCATGAGCTCAGTCAGGCGCGCGCCCATGAGAGGTAGTTGCGTTCCATTGCATTTCTAAAGACAAAGGAATTCTCTGGTTGAAACACTATTGAAGATTTATGTTAACATCCTAAAGATCGATTCTATACATCGTTTGACATGGTTCTATGAACTGTAATGGAATTTTTTTGACTTCTCGTCTGGCCTGCGCGTTTTGAATTTGGATTTGTGAACTAAACTCGTAAACAAAAAGGAGGTATTTGGACAAATTATGGACTTTATCGAAACAGAACATTTATTGTGGAACTGGGATTCCTGGGAGTGCATTCTGATGATCATCAAAGGTAAGTGAATATTTATAATGCTATTTCTGACCTCTGTGGAATCCACAACATGGCGGGTATCTGTATGGCTTGTTTTGGTCTCTGAGCGCTGTACTCAGATTATAGCATGGTGGGCTTTTTTGAAATCTGACACAGCGGTTACATTAAGGAGAAGTTCATCTAAAGTTCCATTCATAACACTTGTATCTTTTATCAATGTTTATTATGAGTATTTCTGTAAATTGATGTGGCTCTCTGCAAAATCACCGGATGTTTTGGAAGCAAAACATTACCGAACATAACGCGCCAATGTAAACTCAGATTTTTGATATAAATATGAACTTTATCGAACAAAACATGCAAGTATTGTGTAACATGAAGTCCTATGAGTGTCATCTGAAGATCATCAAAGGTTGATTAATCTGCTTTTTGTGACTCCTCTCTTTGGCTGGAAAAATGGCTGTGTTTTTCTGCGACTAGGTACTGACCTAACAATCAGACTGTGTGCTTTTGTCGTAAAGCCTTTTTGAAATTGGACACTGTAGTGGGATGAACAACAAGTTTATCTTTAAAATGGTGTAAAATACTTGGGGCAGCAGGGTAGCCTAGTGATTAAGAGCGTTGGACTAGTAACCGGAAGGTTGCAAGTTCAAACCCCCGAGCTGACAAGGTACAAATCTGTTGTTCTGCCCATGAACAGGCAGTTAACCCACTGTTCCTAGGCCATCATTGAAAATAAGAATTTGTTCTTAACTGACTTGCCTAGTTAAATAAAGGTAAAATAAAAAATATATATATAAAAAAAACTTGTAATGTTTGAAGAATTTTAATTGAGATTTCTGTTTGAATTTGGCACCCTGCACTTTCACTGGCTGTCATATCGATATGACTGCATGGCCAGGCACAACTCCAAAACCATTAAGTTTGCCGATAACACAACGGTGGTAGGCCTGATCACCGCCAACGATGAGACAGCCTATAGGGAGGAGGTCAGAGACGTGGCAGTGTGGTGCCATGACAACAACCTCCCCTCAATGTGATCAAGTCAAAGGAGATGATTGTGGACTACAGGAAAAGGAGGACCATGCACTCCCCTCATCAACGGGGCTGTAGTGGAGTAGGTTGAGCTTCTTGTCCTTGGTGTCCACATTACCAACAAACTATCATGTTCCAAACACACCATCACATCATTTTCTGGAATTTTAAAGCTGTTTAAAAGTACAGTCAACTTAGTGTATGTAAACTTCTGACCCACTGGAATTGTGATTCAGTGACATAATCTGTCTGTAAACAATTGTTGGAAAAATGACTTGTATCATGCACAAAGTAGATCTCCTAACAGACTTGCCAAAACTATAGTTTGTTAACAAGAAATGTGTGGAGTGGTTGAAAAACTAGTTTTAATGACTCCAACCTAAGTGTACGTAAACTTCCAACTTCAACTGTAACTACTAGAACTACACACTATGTTTTTGGCAAAAAATAAAATATGAGTGAAGTAGGCAGGTTTCCTTTCTTTTTCAGATTCAGACCTGCCTAATTGTCACTTGAAACATGACTTGGTACCAGTACCCCCTGTATATACTGTAGTCTCATTGTTATGTACATTTCTTGTGTTACCCTGTGATTGATTCGATTTTTTTCAAACTTTAGTTTATTTAGTAACGGGGTTGTAGTGGAGTAGGTTGAGCTTCTTGTCCTTGGTGTCCACATCACCAACAAACTATCATGGTCCAAACACACCAAGACAGTCGTGAAGAGGGCACGACAAAGCCTATTTTCCCCTCAGGAGACTGAAAAGACTTTGCATGGGTCCTCAGATCCTCAAAGTTCTACAGCTGCACCATCGAGAGCATCTTGACTGGTTGCATCACTGCCTGGTATCCTATTGCTTCCATGCTGTCCCTAGGAGGGGTGCGTAACTTGAGTGGGTTGAGTCACTGAAGTGGTCTTCCTGTCTGGGTTGGCGCCCCCCTTGGGTTGTGCCGTGGCGGAGTTCTTTGTGGGCTATACTCGGCCTAGCGGGGCTAGGGTCAGTCTGTTATATCTGGAGTAGTTCTCCTGTCTTATCCGGTGTCCTGTGTGAATTTAAGTATGCTCTCTCTAATTCTCTCTTTCTTTCTCTCTCTCGGAGGACCTGAGCCCTAGGACCATGCCTCAGGACTCCCTGGCATGATGACTCATTGCTGTCCCTAGTCCACCTGGCCGTGCTGCTGCTCCAATTTCAACTGTTCTGCCTGCGGCTTTGGAACCCTGACCTGTTCACCGGATGTGCTACCTGTCCCAGACCTGCTGTTTTCAACTCTCTAGAGACAGCAGGAGTGGTAGAGATACTCTCAATGATCGGCTTTGAAAACCCAACTGACATTTACTCCTGAAGTGCTGACTTGTTGCACCCTCGACAACTACTGTGATTATTATTATTTGACCATGCTGGTAATTTATGAACATTTGAATGTCTTGGCCATGTTCTGTTATATCCACCTGGCACAGCCAGAAGAGGACTGGCAACCCTTCATAGCCTGGTTCCTCTCTAGGTTTCTTCCTATGTTTTAGCCTTTTCTATGGAGTTTTTCCTAGCTACGGTGCTTCTACACCTGCATTGCTTGTTGGTTGGGGTTTTAGGCTGGGTTTCTGTACAGCACTTTGAGATATCAGCTGATCTAAGAAGGGCTATATAAACACATCTGATTTGGTATGGCAACTGCTCAGCCTCTGATCGCAAGGCATTGCAGACAGTAGTGCGTACGGCCCAGTACATCACTGGGGCCAAGCTTCCTGCCATCCAGGACCTCTATACCAGGCGGTGTCAGATGAAGGCACTAACAATTGTCAGACTCCAGCCACCCTAGTCATAGACTGTTATCTCTGTTACCACATGGCAAGCGGTACCGGAGCGCCAAGTCTAGGTCCAAGAGATTTCTAAACAGCTTCTACCCCCAAGCCATAAGACTCCTGAACATGTAATCAAATGGCTACCCAGACTATTTGCATTGCCCCCCACCCCCCATTACACCTCTGCTACTTTCTGTTATTATCAATGCATTGTCACCTTAATAACTCTACCTACATGTACATATTACCTAACCGGTGCCCCCCTGTATATAGTCTCGCTATTGTTATTTTACTGCTGCTCTGTAAATACTTGATACTTTTATTTCTTATTCTTATCCATATTTTTTTTTTTAACTGCTGTTGTTTAGTAAGCATTTCACTGTAAGGTCGATTCAGCGCATGTGACTAATAAAATTTGATCATGTGCATTTGCTGAAACATTATGACAACTCAGCGACACAATGGTAGGAATGAACTGAGCTGGGCTTGGGTCATTGATAAATCATCGTCTCAACGTACCTTTATAATGCTGTGAAAGGATCCAGGAACCAAAATGATTCGGGTGGATCCCATCCTCCTTATAAAACCAGCTTAGTTACCGGAAGGTATCAACATTGTCAATGAATGTTACTCCCACAGAGCTGCAATAGTCTCGTAGCCAGTTATGGAGGGCTACAAGTCTGCTGACACGTTCAATGCCACAATTTAGGGAGGGCACAGGGCCAGATATTATGGGGCATTTGTTGGTGTCAAGCAGACACCCAATCAGTTCTTTAAAATCCATCTTCAGCTGTTTTGCGCTGCCCTTCATAATGCCATTGAATCCCACATCTGATGCAGTTTTAAAATATTCACCAGTGAGTATTTATACATGCACACTAATTCAATAATAAACTGATTATGGCAGTAGGCCGAGTGTGGAAATAGACATGTAAACACCTTACTCTGCTTATCTTAATCAGCATAGGGTCAACGTCTAAGTAAGCATAGCGATTAAAACACCTGGTTTTCTGAGCAATGTTTGGATTAATTAGGAAATTAGACCGCTTAAAATCGGTGTCCCTGCGGTGTACTTGATCTGCGCTAGCACCAGCCAAGCGAGCCTTATTACGAGTGAAGTGAGTTTTGCAAAACTGAAAGTGTCTTAACGAGATGACTTTATATGTCCGAACCCAGAATGAAAATAACATGGTAACTGTGATGGGACGTTTATTTTGATTTGCATTTATCAAAAGTCCCACCAGTCGCGTGATTTCAGATGTGTCGATGTAAACAGGATTATTCGGGAAATCGTTCTTCTTGCCAGGCATGTCAACTTTTTAAACAAACTATATTAATCTGACTCTCCACAATCATATTATTGTGTGCAAGTACTGTAACTGCTCAGTGTTGTTCTTCTTAAACACTCATTAAAGAGGCCATAAACTCTGGTCTTTATCTTACGAGTCATAAAAACCTGCAGCGAAGACAATTATCTCTAGGAGATTCTGAATTAATTGACTTGCCTGAGCCATCACATTGTTATAAGTTGATTATCTCCCAAGTAGACATTGTACTGGAGACACAGGCTAGGACACTGTGGTATACGAGAACCAGTGTTGGAGAGTAATGAACTACATGTAGTTCAACTAGTAATTTAACTACATTTTGCACACTTGGTTGTAGTTGAACTCAATTCAAATCTGGTAGTGTTTTCAGTATAAAATACTTTAATGCCATGCAGATGTGCAGCTCCAGTTGAAGTCGGAAGTTTACATACACCTTAGCCAAATATTTAAACTCAGTTTTTCAAATTCCTGACATTTAATCCTAGTAAAAACAGCCCTGTCTTAGGTCAGTTAGGATCACACCTTTTTATTTTAAGAATGTGAAATGTCAGAATAATAGTAGAGAGAATGATTTATTTCAGCTTTAATTTCTTTCACCACATAGATATAGACATAGATACTTTTGTACCCGTTTCCTCCAGCATCTTCACAAGGTCCTTTGCTGTTCTGGGATTGATTTGCACTTTTCGCACCAAAATTCGTTCATCTCTAGGAGACAGAACGCGTCTCCTTCCGGAGCAGTATGACGGCTGCGTGGTTCCATGGTGTTTATACTTGTGTATTATAGTTTGTACAGATTAATGTGTTTACCTTCAGGCGTTTGGAAATTGCTCCCAAGGATGAACCAGACTTGTGGAGGTCTACAATTGTTTTTTTCTGAGGTCTTGGCTGATTTCTTTGATTTTCCCATGGTGTCAAGCAAAGAGTCACTGAGTTTGAAGGTAGGCCTTGAAATACATCCACAGGTACACCTACAATTGACTCAAATGATGACAATGAGCCTATCAGAAGCATCTAAAGACATCACATCATTTTCTGGAATTTTAAAGCTGTTTAAAAGCACAGTCAACTTAGTGTATGTAAACTTCTGACCCACTGGAATTGTGATTCAGTGACATAATCTGTCTGTAAACAATTGTTGGAAAAATGACTTGTATCATGCACAAAGTAGATGTCCTAACAGACTTGCCAAAACTATAGTTTGTTAACAAGAAATGTGTGGAGTGGTTGAAAAACTAGTTTTAATGACTCCAACCTAAGTGTACGTAAACTTCCAATTTCAACTGTAACTACTAGAACTACACACTATGTTTTTGGCAAAAAATAAAATATGGGTGAAGTAGGCAAGTTTCCTTTCTTTTTCAGATTCAGACCTGCCTAATTGTCACTTGAAACATGACTTGGTACCAGTACCCCCTGTATATACTGTAGTGTCATTGTTATGTACATTTCTTGTTACCCTGTGATTGATTCGATTTTTTTCAAACTTTAGTTCATTTAGTAAATATTTGAACTATTTCTTGAACTAAATTGTTGATTAAGGGCATGTAAGTAAGCATTTCACGGTCAGGTTGTATTCGACCATTATGAGAAATAACTTGATTTGATTTGAAACATTGTGTTTAATAACCTAAATGACACATTCCGACCTGTTCTTGCAATTTGTAGTCTATTACATTTCCGATATAGATATGACAATGCAGATTTGACCACAGGAGGTTGGTGGCATCTTAATTGAGGAGAATGGGCTCGTGGTCAAGACTTTAGTGGAATGGTGTCAAATACATCCAACATGGTTTCCAGGTGTTTGATGCCATTCCATTTTCTCCATTCCGGCCATTATTATGAGTTGTTCTCTCCTCAGCAGCCTCCACTGGATGGGATGCATTGAACTACTTTTTCCAACTAACTTTAGTTAAGTAAACTATATTTTTCTTTAGGGTAGCTTTAGTGTAGTTTTGACTTCTTCCCATGTGAAGTAATTGGTAGCTTGGTAAACCATATTTTCAGAGTAGCTTCCACAATACTGATGAGGACCGTGTGTCGGGAATGAGAGTGAGTGACACCATCGAGGGCCAGGCTGGACTTTAAACCATCACTAACAGAAACCCCTAGGGAGAGTGGAGAAGGAGAGTGAGACAACAACACTCATACTGATTTACCACCCATCTCTTCGTGTATATTGCCTCAGCTCCTCTCTAACCACCAGAGAGAGAGTGCATCAAGACCTGGGTGTTAACAGCTAGCTGAGCTCCATGCTGAGGAGGATTGTTTCAACCGTTTGGAATATCGTTGGGTGTGGTGGCAGAAGTGTCCCAAACAGAGGTTGCAATTCCAAGAATATATATATTTTTTTGGGGGGGGGGATGTGCTGTCCATGTTAGGTACTCCCTCAGTGAGCAGATTGCTGGTCAGTTGTCTCTGTAACCATTCTCCTTTTTCTAACGTTGTTAAAAGGGGAACTGTTAGTTAGGGGAGAATGGACAGCGCTAGATCATCATATGACTCATACTGTCACACATTCTGATTTAATTTATATAGTTAACATGATGAATGCCTGAATGAGTGCCATAAGAGGTTTATAAGTTATGTATGTTGAGTGTTCACAGAAACCATATTATAAATGAATGATGACTTTTCTTTGGAGAAAGCCATTATAGAAAGATATAATATCTCCCAGAGTTCTCTCTGTTGTGCCCATTGGCAATCCAATCAGCTTCTAGAAGATTAATTAGTTTGATTTGACTTCAAACAAACATTAAACTCCATATTTAGAGTATTTACTCAATTGTGGCATTTACCTGGTGCCAGTGTGGCATTGACACCCAAGAGGGATTTGAAATATCAATTACCTGTCATAAAGGTTGGAGAGAGGGCGATATTGAATCCCCCCTCAAAATTGTCTCTCCATGTTGCATAATTGTGATCAATAGTAAGTGCATTGTTCTCAGTTCGGATTTGTAGCATGGCTTGATTTAAAATTACAATTACAATTTTTCCAACAGGACAACAACCCTAAGAACACACTTAAGACAACGCATGAGTGGCTTTGGGACAAGTGGGAGAGATTTGAAGGGGTAGAGTGAAAGTAGAGAGGTGACAACTAGGGGGAACATGGAGGGGAAGAAGGGAGGAAGGAGAATGTGATCTCTATATTTCTAACTGAAAGCTGGAGAATATCACCTTTTTTTTAACAACCTGAAACAGCTTTCTCCTGCAATCTTGAGCCATAATCATTATGCTTAATTCTATGTCAAAAATATGTTTATTTCTGAATATCTAAGCCTAACTCTTGAGCTGTCTGTATCCTACTGACTGGTGTTTTTTTTTTAAAGAAACTAAATATGCTGCTCTGCTCAAATACTGGTAAAAGATTGAAAATAATGTGAGTTCAGTACATTTAGTAATTGCTTGCTGTTATAAAGTCTACAAACCTTGCCAGCGAAGATAGATAACCAACTCATTCCAGCTGTGCCAGAAACATTTAAGAGGCAATAAGAGAAATGTGTTTGCCCTCATAACTTGATACATTTGTGGCCTTGTATTGTCCCCAGCACAAGGTGCTGTGTATGGATTATCTTGGCAAAGGAGAAATGCTCACTAACAGTGGTGTAAACATATTTGTTCAACAAATTTGAGAGGAATAAGCTTCTATGGAAAATGTATTGGATCTTTTATTTCAGCTTATGGAAAATGGGACCAACATGCATGTTGTGTTTATATTTTTATTAGCTAGTTTTGAGGTTGGGAAATCTGGTCTAGCTAAAGCCCATTTCATAAAATTGCTACAGGGGGTGGCAAGTAGTATTACAGAGAAACAACAACAAAAATGTAACAAAATAAATAAATACAGTGCATTTGGGAAAGTATTCAGACACCTAGACTTTTCTCAATTTTGTTACGTTACAGCTTTATTCTAAAAAACAGGTTTTAGACATTTTTAAAAATGTATAAAAAAAATATATTTAAAAAGTACCTTATTTACATAACTATTCAGACCCTTTGCTATGAGACTCGGAATTGAGCTCAGGTGCATCCTGTTTCCATCGATCATCCTTGAGATGTTTCTACAACTTTATTGGAGTCCACATGTGGTAAATTCAATTGATTGGACATGATTTGGAAAGGCACACATCAGTCTATATAAGGTAGAAGTGCATGTCAGAGCAAAAACCAAGACATGAGGTTGAAGGAATTGTCCATAGAGTTCTGAGATAGGATTGTGTTGAGGCACAGATCTGGGGAGGGATAGCAAAACATTTCTGCAGCATTGAAGGTCCCCAAGAACATAATGGCCTCCATCATTCTTAAATGGAAGTAGCTTGGAACCAGCAAGACTCTTCCTAGAGCTGGCCACCCGGCCAAACTGAGCAATCGGGAGAGAAGGGCCTTGGTCAGGAAGGTGACCAAGAACCCGATGGTCACTCTGACAGAGCTCCAGAGTTTCTCTGTGGAGATGGGAGAACCTTTCAGAAGGACAACCATCTCCGCAGCACTCCAACAATCAGGCCTGTGGTAGAGTGGCCAGACAGAAGACACTCCTCATTAAAAAGGCACATGACAGCCGGCTTGGGGTTTGCCAAAAGGTACCTAAAGACTCTCAGACCATGAGAAACAAGACTCTCTGGTCTGATGAAAACAAGATTGAACTCTTTGGCCTCAATATGCCAAGTGTCACGTCTGGAGGAAATCTGGCACAATCCCTATGGTGAAGCATGGTGGTGGCAGCATCATGCTGTGGGAATGTTTTTCAGAAGCAGGAACTGGAAGACTAGTCAGGATCGAGGGAAAGATGAACAGAGCAAAGCAGAGATCCTTGATGAAAACCTGCTCCAGAGCGCTCAGGACCGCAGACCGGGGCGAAGGTTCACCTTCCAACAGGACAACAACCATAAGAATACACCTAAGACAATGCATGAGTGGCTTTGGGACAAGTCTCTGAATGTCCTAGAGTGACCCAGCCAGAGCCCGGACTTGAACCTGTTCGAACGACACTGGAGAGATCTGACAATATCTGTGCAGTGACGCTCCCCATCCAACTTGACGGAGCTTGAGCGGATCTGCAGAGAATGGGTGAAACTACCCAAATACAGGTGTGCCAAGCTTGGAGCATCATTCCAAGAAGAGGCTGTAATCGCTGCCAAAGGTGCTTCAACAAAGTACTTAGTAAAGGGTCTGAATACTTATGTAAATGTGATATTCCATTTTATTTTTATACATTTGCAAAAATGTCTAACCTATTTTTGCTTTGTCATTGTGGGGTATTGTGTGTAGATTGATGAGCAAAAACAATTTTATCAATTTTAGAATAAGGCTGTAACGTAATGTGGAAAAAGTGAAGGAGTCTGAATACTTTCCGAAGGCCCCCCTATTGGCATGACGTTTTTGAGTGGCAGCGAGGACCTGCTGTGTGTCGCCTGCTGAATTGAATTAAAAGGTGTTTCGCCACAGAGTGTCCTCTGGCCTCTGTATCTGTGAGCCACTGGGCTGGTCTGCTAACTCACGGGATCTCTGGGCATTTCAAATTAAAATTGCTGCTGGGACTTGGTCCTCCTCCCATTATCCCTTAGCAGTGGGGAGACCGTAATGTCCCTTTCCAATAGTTTCTGTCTCAATCCATTATCCACTCCTCCAACCAATCTAGGTAGAGGGAAAGGCAATGTCTCCAGCCATGGGATGTCAACACTTATTGAGAGTGAATGGACAGTGTCCGTGCAGACAAGACCAACTGTTTTCAATTAATCAACCAATCACCTTTTATTTGCACAACAATTTTTACAAATACATTTGTCAAACAGTTCTTAAAGGGCAAAGAGCAGGCATAGAAGACAGTGTCAAGGGGAAAGAACAGACTCAAGAAAGGGGGAGCCCATTTGTTAACAGTACATATGACTCTTCTCCTGTGAGTTGTCCATAAAGTCATGTAGCTGAGCAGCCAATTGAGCAGCTACCAATTTATTGGCTTTAAACTCTTTCTTTTATAGGGAAAGAGTTACAATATCCACTATCCTTACCTGACCATGGCTGTCACCTTTTCAGTAGTGTCGTTTTTAACGGTGGTTGAGGTCAAACCCATTTAACTGGCAGCTTTGAATGGGACTTGCTTTATTCAATAATCAGTTCCTTTCACCTCGTAAAAGAACCGGCAAGATTTTTTTTACGGTTCAGATGGAGCGAGGCTTTTATGGCCCTCGCGAGGGAGTGTGAACACCACCTCGCTATGCACTCAATCTCTACGGACCAGATGACATTTTCAAAAAGAACACGCTCTACGCATTTGTGATCTCCGGTTCTTTTTTGTCAAAATCGCTCCGAAATCCAGGTGGCTGCTGAGTTGTCATTCAGCTTTGACACTGTGAAACACTTGAGCTCCAGTGGGACACTATGCCTGCAGTCAGCAATAACCCCGCCCCCTTCCGTCTCCCCATTCACACTTCGGATCTGAGCCCGTTCCGTCTGTCTGTCTGTCTTAGGGCTCAGGTGGAGTGGGGTCTGTGGAAGGGGGCTTAGTTTGCACATCTCCACTGTGCCTTTCACAGTTCCCAGAAAAGCCGCCCAGCAGGTGAGAATGAAGTGAGTCTACTTGTCAAAGAAAGTGTTCCTTGGGTAAGACTTATTTGTGGATTTCTGTCTTTGTTGTTCCGCACCACTCCTCCTTTGATTACTGAACCATGAAGGTCTACCTGAACACAGTTTGTGGGTGTTTCATTTCATTTTACAAAACCGCTGAAAACCAACATACTCTGCCCGTAGCTGAACTATATTTTTGTTTGAATATACAGTATATTTCCCAATAGGCACAGGCTAAATAGGACTACTTATAGCTAGGCTTACATGCCAATACTGTATGTAGCACAGAGAGGAAGAGTTGAGAGATTACCCCTCGGGAGCTTAACTTGCATGCAAAGGTGTTTTCGAGAGGTAGCCTTGGTCATGGTTGAGGAGTCCAAAAGCCCCGGAATAAGTGTGGGGGTAAAGAGTAAATCCTGCCCATGGCGATCCTTTTGACCTGCTTGATCTACTGTGACATTCCTGCTTGACACACAAACACTCACTCGCACGCACTTACACACATTCTGAGTGCACCACAGAGAGTTTGACGTCTGGGAGGCAAATCATACACCAAATGTCATGGGATCAGAACGCCATTCCTTCTTAACCTACAGTCAGATGGAACTGAAAAGGAAAAGACTTCTCAAGGCTCTACAAATTCTAAACAACAGCTGAGCTAGAAAGAAGAAAAAAAACAACGACCATCTATCCCAAAAATATATCTGACTGCGTGTTCGCTCTCTAGTACAGCTCTGGCCTAGAGGACGTTTCAATAACCGCCACAGGAAAGCCTGGGAGAGCTGAAGAGGCTTTAGATGTCAGAGCTGACGTTAATTCTGGGAGATATGTAGCCATGTAGCAGATCAGTGTCAGTCCAACGCCTGTTTTAATCCCCTAAACAGCTGTTCTGGTTTATCCCTCCCTTTCTCTCCACATTGGCCCACACACACACACACACACACACACACACACACACACACACACACACACACACACACACACACACACACACACACACACACACACACACACACACACACACACACACACACACACACACTGCATGGAGTGACGGGATTAGGGGAGATGTGACTGGTGAAAATTGGACCAAACCAAGGAAGCCGACAGTGTGTATGTGTGTGTGTACGTGTGGGCGTACTTGGGTGAGAGCCTGGGCGCATGCATGTACGCGTGCCTGCATTCGTCCGGGCGTCCAACATACTTCGCTTTAAAACTGAAAGTGGGATAATTCCCTTTCTGAGCAGGGAGGATCTTTGCTCCGTAAATCACGGTAGTGAGCACCATTTCCTCAGTCACTTAGGCTTTCTGAGTCATAAAGAGAGCACTTAAACACAGCTTTTCGGCAGCTCATGTATGTCAATCGCCAGTGTATTAACAGACACCCCATCACTCATTCAGAGGCCCATCACTCTTGCAGAAAGCCAATAAGGAAGACCAGAAGTATATTGACATCCATTCCTCTCGATCCTTTCCTCTTCTTCTCCATTCCTCCAATACTCCTCTAGTCCATCAAAGGGGGGAAATATGGTGAAAGTCCACCCTTTTTTCACCATCCTCAGATCACATCAGTTCTAAAACCATAAAACTGCTTGTGAACTATAAACCTCTGTTTTTAGCACCTTTACCATCCCATCCCTGTATACCAACCACCTTGACCTTTCTAGATTGGGGCTCAACCCCGGTGCTTCTCTTTGGCAGAGCACAGCATTATTGCCACATCCAGATGGACTCCCTACCTGTAAACCGCTCCCCTACTACTAACACATTTTGACATTTGAGAAGCCGTACAATTGTCCCGACCACAAGTCTGTAGCAATAATGTTTCACATGGAATTAATTTGCATCAATCAGTCACACTCGCACTCACAGGCTATACTCAGACCACTACAGAGTGCAGTAGTAAAACACATAGTTTTGAATGACAGTACCAAAACCCAGCCCAGATAGCGCAGGAGGTAGTTAGCTAGTCATTTCAAAGGCAGCAGTAGCCTTGGACATACTACAGTATCTAAATAGGGAGGGAATGTTGGCTGTTTGCTGAGGGAATCTCCATAAGCTTCTGTGACTGACTGGGATCCAACCTGACAGGTGAAGATAAAACAGTAGCCAAGGAGACATGGGACTAAACACAGCCAGCACTGTGTCTGTCTGTGAAGTGTGTGTCTGTGTGGATCACCATGCAGTATCAGGAGAGGTTTTCAATTTATCCCTCATTTTCTGCTACGTCACCATCAGAACCTCTCCCTTAACCACACACACACACACACACACACACACACACACACACACACACACACACACACACACACACACACACACACACACACGGAGAGACATATAAACACTCAATTCCACTCTTCCCTGGTCCCCCATCGCCGTTCCTGCTTCCCATCTTGCCCAACCTAGATTAGCACAGACCTCTATTAGAGCCTTACCCCTGTGCTGGGTGATGGCACACACACACACGTAATAACTCACTCACACACACACGTAATAACTCACTCACACGTACACACACACACACAATCAAACACACAACAAAACACAACACACACACACACACACACACACACACACACACACACACACACACACACACACACACACACACACACACACACACACACACACACACACACACATCCAGGAGCAGCAGTGTTGGACAGGAGATAGAGGACGATCCTGATGCACTATAAATTGTACTCTGGTGGGCACAGCGAGGGGTGTGACTGAGGGAGGGGAGAGGAAAACGGCTTTGGCTTCGGTTTGGCCAGCTAAGATGCATGGGCTGTCACCGTTACTATCAGGGTCCCCGAGCACGGCATTAATCACCAGATCAGCACCGGGACCATGGAAAGGCCTGTTGGGCGGGCATTGCTACCCAACGGCAACCGCATGGCGACCACAGTAAAACTCCATGGTACTGTAACCACTCTGCAAGCATGTAGCAACCGTAGAGTCATTTGCAGTGGCGGCTGGTGGGAGGAGCGATAGGAGGACGGGCTCATTGGAATGGCTGGAATGGAATAAATGGAACGGAGTCAAACCGTTTAGTCAAATTAGGCTTCTCCAAGATCTGATGCTGCTGATGGTCATTAGTCAATTAGTCAATTACCGTCATTAGGTCAATTACAGTGAGACCGGCAGTTATTTGCTTGACAATCACCGACTTATAACATTTTGTGACCGCCACAGCCCTATAGTGAACACCTGCTCGTCGCACATGTCATTCCAAAATCATGGGCATAAATATGGAGTTGGTCCCCCCTTTGCTGCTATAACAGCCTGTTCTCTTCTGAGAATGTTTTCCACTAGATGTTGGAACATTGCTGTGGGGATTTGCTTCCATTCAGCCACAAGAGCATTAGTGAGGTCGGGTACTGATGTTGGGTGATTAGGCCTGGCTCGCAGTCAGCGTTCCAATTCATCCCAAAGGTGTTTGATGGGGTGGAGGTCAGGGCTCTGTGCAGGCCAGTCAAGTTCTTCCACAACAACAAACCATTTCTGTATGAACCTTGCTTTGTGCACGGGGGCATTGTCATGCTGAAACAGTTCTCTGTTGCCACAAAGTTGGAAGCACAGAATCCTGTATAATGTAATTGTATGCTGTAGCATTAAGATTTCCCATCACTGGAACTAAGGGGCCTAGCCCGAACCATGAAAAACCACCCCAGACCATTATACCTCCTCACCAAACTTTACAGTTGGCACTATGCATTGGGGATGGTAGCGTTCTCATAGCATCCGCCAAACCCAGATTAGTGAAGCGTGATTCATCACTCCAGAGAATGCGTTTCCACTGCTACAGAGTCCAATGGCGGCGAGCTTTACACCACTCCAGCTGATGCTTTGCATTGCACATTGTGATCTTATGCTTGTTTGCAGAAACCCATTTCATGAAGCTACCGATAAACAGTTATTGTCCTGACGTTGCTTAAAGAGGCAGTTTGAACTCGGTAGTGAGTATTGCACCTGAGGACAGGCGATTTTTACGCGCTACGTGCTTTCAGTGGTCCCGTTCTGTGAGCTTGTGTGGCCTACCACTTCGTGGCTGAGCCATTGTTGCTCCTAGATGTTTTCACATTTGAAATCCATGGATTAGGGCCTAAAGAATTATATGAACTGTAATTTAGTAAAAATCTTTTAATTTGTTGCACGTTGTGTTTTATATTTTTGTTTGGTACACATACCAAAATACTATTAATGTACTACAACATACAGTGCCTTCACAAAGTATCCGCACCCCACATTTTTGTGTTACAGCCTGAATTCAATCCAAAATATGTATGCCACCCATCTACACACAATTCCCTATAATGTCAAAGTCGAATTTATGTGTTTATAAATGTTTACAAATGAATTATAAATGAAAAGATGAAATGTATTGAGTCAATACGTTTTCAACCCTCTATGGCCAAAATAAGTTCAGGCGTAAATGTTTACTTTATTAACAAGTTACATAATAGGTTGCTTGGACTCACTCTGTGTGCAATAATAGTGGTTAACATGATTTTTTTTAATGACTACCTTATCTCTGTACCCCACACATACAATTATCTGTAAGGTCCCTCGGTTGAGCAGTGAATTGCCAACACAGATTCATACACAAACACCAGGGAGGGTTTTCCAATTCCTCGCAAAGAAGGGCCCATATTGGTAGACATTGAATATCCCTTTGAACATGGTGAAGTTATTAATTAAACTTTGGATGGTGTACAAAGATACAAGTGTCCTTCCTAACTCCGTTGCCAGAGAGAAAGGAAACCACTCAGGGATTTCATCATGAAGCCAATGGTGACTTTAAAATAGTTACAGAGTTTTTAATGGTTGTGATAGGAGAAATCTGAGGATGGATCTACAACATTGAAGTTACTCCACAATTACTCCAGTTACTCCACAAGGACAGAGTGAAAATGTGCATCCTGTTTGCAATAAGGCACTAAAATAAAACGGTAAAATATGCCACAAAGACATTAACTTCATGTCCTGAATACAAAGTGTTATGTTTGTGGCAAATCCAACACAACATATCACTGAGTACCACTTTCAAGTATTGTGATGGCTGCATCATGTTATGGGTATGTTTGTCATCGGCAAGGACTAGGGAGTTTTTGGGAGGATAAAAAGAAACAGAATACCGCTATAAGCACTGTCACGTTCTGACCATCGTTCGTGTGTGTTTTCCTTGTTTTAGTGTTGGTCAGGACGTGAGCTGGGTGGGCATTCTATGTTGTGTGTCTGGTTTGTCTATTTCTATGTTTGGCCTGATATGGTTCTCAATCAGAGGCAGGTGTTAGTCAAGGTCTCTGATTGGGAACCATATTTAGGTAGCCTGTTTTGTGTTGGGTTTTGTGTTGGGTTTTGTGGGTGATTGCTCCTGTCTCCTGTGTCAGTGTTTGTGCTACACGGGACTGTTTCGGGTTTACACGTTTGTTGTTTTTGTAGTTTATTCATGTATAGTTTTCTTATTAAAAACAAACATGAATTTCAACCACGCTGCATTTTGGTCCTCCTCTCCTTCGACGGAAGAATCCCGTAACAGAATCACCCACCACAACAGGACCAAGCGGCGTGGTAAACAGCAGCTGCAGCAAAAGCAGCAGCAGGAGAAGGAACAGAGGCAGCTGCAGCAGGAACAGCAACAGCGAGGTCAGGATTTCGGGACATGGGAGCAGAATCTGGACTACACAACTTGGGAGGAGATAGACAGGTGGGCAGTCGACCCAGGGAGAGTGCCGGAGCCCGCCTGGGATTGGAGCAGTGCAAGGAAGGTTACAGGAGAATGAGGTTGGCGAAGCCAGCACGGCAGTGCGACAGGTACGAGAGGCAGCCCCCCAACCTTTTTTTCGGGGGGCACACGAGGAGTGGGTCTAAGCCAGGTAGCAGACCTGAGCTCACTCCTCGTGCTTATTATAAGCAGCGCGTTACTGGGCAGGCACCGTGTTATGCGGTTAAGCGCATGGTGTCGCCAGTACGTGTCCATAGCCCAGTGCGCTATAGGGCAGCCCCCCGAGAGTGTCATGCGAGTGCGGGCATCGAGCCAGGGCGTATGGTGCCTGCTCAGCGGGTCTGGTCGCCGGTACGCAGTTTTGGTCCAGGGTATCCTGCGCCGGCTCTGCGTGCTGTGTCTCCGGGGCGCTGGGAGGGTGCAGTGCGTCCTCTGCCTGCGCTCCGCTCGTACCGGGTAAATGTGGGTGTGGAGCCTAAGGGAGAGGTGCGCGTAGTAAGCACTAGATCTCCCGTGCTTACCCAGTCAGCCAGGATCTGTCAGAACTGCCAGACAGCCAGGATCTGCCAGATCCGCCAGGATCCGCCAGTCAGCCAGGATCCGCCAGTCAGCCAGGATCTGCCAGAACTGCCAGTCAGCCAGGATCTGCCAGAACTGCCAGGATCCGCCAGAACTGCCAGTCAGCCAGGATCCGCCAGAACTGCCAGTCAGCCAGGATCCGCCAGAACTGCCAGTCAGCCAGGATCCGCCAGAACTGCCAGTCAGCCAGGATCCGCCAGTCTGCCAGGATCCGCCAGTCTGCCAGGATCTTCCAGATCCGCCAGTCAGCCAGGACCCGCCATTCAGCCGGGATCCGCCAGTCAGCCAGGATCTGCCAGAGCCGCCAGTCAGCCAGGATCTGCCGGAACCGCCAGTCAGCCAGGATCTGCCGGAACCGCCAGTCAGCCAGGATCTGCCGGAACCGCCAGTCAGCCAGGATCTGCCGGAATCGCCAGTCAGCCAGGATCTGCCAGAACCACCAGTCAGCCAGGATCTGCTAGGTTCATCAACCTGCCTGAGCTTCCTCTCAGTCCTGAGCTTCCTCTCAGTCCGGAGCTACCACAGTCCGGAGCTGCCCCTCAGTCCGGAGCTGCCCCTCAGTCCGGAGCTGCCCCTCAGTCCGGAGCTGCCCCTCAGTCCGGAGCTGCCCCTCAGTCCGGAGCTGCCCCTCAGTCCAGTGGGGCCCGTTGTTAGGGTTCCCAGGCCAAGGTTAGCGGCGAGGGTCGCCACTCAAGGGACGCTAAGGAGGGGGACTAAGACAATTATGGAGTGGGGTCCACGTCCAGCGCCAGAGCCGCCACCGCGGACAGGTGCCCACCCAGACCCTCCCCTATAGGTTTAGGTTGTGCGTCCGGAGTCCGCACCTTGGGGGGGAGGGGGGGGGTACAGTCACGTTCTGACCATCGTTCGTGTGTATTTTCCTTGTTTTAGTGTTGGTCAGGACGTGAGCTGGGTGGGCATTCTATGTTGTGTGTCTGGTTTGTCTATTTCTATGTTTGGCCTGATATGGTTCTGAATCAGAGGCAGGTGTTAGTCATTGTCTCTGATTGGGAACCATATTTAGGTAGCCTGTTTTGTGTTGGGTTTTGTGGGTGATTGTTCCTGTCTCTGTGTTTGCACCAGATTGGACTGTTTTGGGTTTTCACGTTTCTTGTTTTTGTTAGTTTGTTCATGTGAAGTGATTTATTAAAACATGAATCAAAATAACCACGCTGCGCTTTGTTCCGCCTCTCCGTCAATGGAAGAAATCCCTTACAAGCACAGGCAAAATCCTAGGGGAAAACCGGATTCAGTCTGCTTTCCAACAGACACTGGGAGACAAAATTCACCTTTCAACAGGACAATAACACAGGGCCAAATCTACACTTGAGTTGCTTACCAAGATGACATTGAATATTCCTGAGTGGCCTTCTTACAGTTTAGACTTAAATCAACTTGAAAATCTATGGCAAGAAAGGAAAATGGCTATCTAGCAATGATCAACAATCAAATTGACAGATATTGAAGAATATTTAAAAGAATAATGGGCAAATATTGTACAATCCAGGTGTGCAATGCTCTTAGGGATTTACCCCAAAATACATCTGTAATCTCTGCCAAAGATGCTTTGCTTCTACAAAGTATTGTCCCGGGGGTATGAATATTTAAGTACTTAACAAAACATGTTTTCACTTTGTCATTATGGGGTATTGTGTGTCGATGGGTAAGATTTTTTTTCATTTATTTTGAATTCAGGCTGTAACGCAACAAAATTTGCAATAAGTCAAGGGGCATGAATACTTTCTGAAGGCACTGTAGGTGACATTGTAATGTCTGAACTCCTGTCTGCAAGAATATGAACAAGCATCCATTCAAGCCATAGCCAAGACAACCTTCCCTTTGTCATTGCCATTTCCACGACTTCATCACGCAAAGGTTTACATCTACATTTTAGAAAAGGTGCATTCCATTTGAAGGAACACGTCATAGGACTAAAAAGGCATAGGCGGGGAAAAGGGGGAGAAAAGTAATCAGGGGAGCTGAAAAGCGTGAAAGTACCATTACTCATAATGCCAGACACGTGGTGAAAAGATAAATGACTGCATTCCAATAGGAGTTCTCTTTATTGGACTCAGTTGCGCGGAACGAGAGAGAGAGAAAAACCTTCCCCATGCTCATGGTTAGGCTACTATTGTTTAAAAAATGGTTGGCATGATTAACAAACTGACTGTATGTGTGGTCTGGCATCTTAAAGGTGCTACACATAGGATTTTTATAAAAATGTTGCATTGTCATTTCTGAAAAAAAGTCTGTGATGTATCTGGTGCTAATGGCGAAATGATAGCCTTTCACAGTAGTACTTAACCGCCAGTGTTGTGATTGGCTGTGATATTCGCCTAATGATTTCTCCCGCCAGAGTGGCATCTGTTGTCAAGCTGGGAAAGCTGTTCTGGCTTTGTTGGTAAAATTCTACACCGTTTGCTCAATTTCAGTTTATGTGAGAGAACCTGCACTTTGTAGGGAGTCCTTGCACCATCTACATCGCTGTGAAATATGTTGTAGAAACAAAAATGTTGTTTCTACAGCTTCAAACAGCTGTACAAAAAATAAAATTTGTTATTGAGAAGATAGATCTGCACGACACACAAACATATATTGCAACTGACGCACACACAAACACTCATACAAACACACAAACACACACACAAACACTCATACAAACACACACACAAACACTCATACAAACACACACACAAACACACATACAAACACACAAACACTCATACAAGCACACAAACAAATGCTGTCACACCCTGATCTGTTCCAACTGTGCTTGTTATTGTTCTCCACCCCCCTCTAGGTGTCGCCCATCTTCCCCATTACCCCTGTGTATTTATACCTGTGTTGTTTGTCTGTGCCAGTTTGTCTTGTTTGCCAAGTCAACCAGCAGTTTTCTTAGCGCCTGGTCTCCCCCCCGTCTTTGTTTTCTCGTCCTCCTGGCTCTGAGCCCACCTGCCTGACCATTCTGCCTGTCCCTGACCTCGAGCCTGCCTGCCGCCCTGTACCGTTTTGGACTCTGACCTGGTTCTGAACTCTTGCCTGTCCCCAACCTGCCTTTTGCCTATCCCTTGGACTATAATGAATATCAGAGCTCAAACCATCTGCCTCCCGTGTCTGCATTTGGGTCTCGCTATGTGTCGTTATTAAGTGCATGCATTGGAATATGTGTGTTCGTCAGAAATAGTTAAACACACACACACAAAATCTCCCTATCACACACAAGCAAACAAACCGACAAAAACAGGATGCTTGATCTGCTGTTGGTACAGGGGATAAACACCATCTAATTATGCGTCTGGATTCACACACACTGACACACAATGCTTAAAACACACCTGGCAACTGGGCTTGTTAGCTCAGCTCATCTACAACAAAACAGACAGATGGACACACCTACACATATTGAGACGCCTCAAACACACACACCGAACTACAGTATTACACAAACCAGACTATGCCAAAAATAGGCCTGCAGGGAGTAAGGTGCCAGTCAACACACACACACACACACACACACACACACACACACACACACACACACACACACACACACACACACACACACACACACTAACCAGGAGGGAGCAGCAGTCTGATCTCACTCTGCCTGTTTGGCTGTTCAGGGAGGCTGCTAAGTGGCAGTCCTGGGGATACACCTGCCCCTCACATGCAGAAGAAACTCTGTACCACTTCACTCTTGCTGCCCCTTTTAGTTTTTTAAATGATAAGATGTAGAAACGGGTACCAAATGGTAAGATTTAAGTAGAAGTCCTATTTCAGTGGTATTTGTATTATATGATATTAATCCATTTATTTCTGAGAATCAGAGTCATTTACTTAAGCATTACGTCCATTTACCTTTGCTACTAAAAGTAGATAAAAGGTCAAGTGGACCGTAAAGTAAAGTATGCATCTACAACCCCCCCCCCTGCAGAAACCACCCTCCTGTTGCCCAGTCCATCTGAGGAGCATGATGACCCAACCTCAGTGCTACTGTGAGTGTGTTATCAGACTGGAGAGATAAGTGATGCGATTTGCTTGCTCTATTTCCCATTTCCCCAGATGCCCTGTATTTAGGGGGTCTTTTCTCCCTGCTAAATCTCCACAAGCCGACGGTGGCGGATATAAAACTTGTTATTTTCTACTCCACTTAATCAGACTCACTCACAAACACACGCACACACACACACACTCCCACGCTAATCCATGCAGGGCTTCAGAGAGACACCCATTCCCGGAGCAACAATCTGTGTTTGTGTATGCATCTGTGGACGCGCGTGTGTGCATGTGTGTGTGTGTGTGTATTTGTATTTCTAACTCAAAATACTAAGCCCACTGAGAAATCATTCCATGAACAGCAATCTGTGTACAAATACAGCTAAAGTGAAGACCCTGGAAATGTATTTCCAAAAGCTTTAGAGAGAAAACACTTTCCTAGAACAACCAGACTGTTTTTCTATAACTCAGGCAAAAACAACCCTTCCTAGATATGCTGGTCTTCTTAACTTGTAAACTGAGCTTGTTAGTGGGAGTTAGTTGATGAGGTTCAGTGGATGTTAGTTAGTGAGAGTTGGTGAGGTTCAAAGGATGTTAGTTAGTGAGAGTTGGTTAGTGACATTTAGTAGGAGTTAGTGAGTTAGCAGGAGTTAGTTAGTGACACTACCGGTCAAATGTTTTAGAACACCTACTCATTCAAGGTTTTTTCTTTTATTTTGATGGCCTTGAGAAAGAAGCTTTCATGCACCTGTACTGACCTCACCTTCTGGATGGTAGTGGGGTGAACTGGCTGTGGCTCAGGTGGCTGCGGTCCCTGATGATCTTCTTGGTCTTCCTGTAAAACAGGGTGGTGTAGATGTCCGGGAGGGCAGGCAGGGAGCCCCCGGACATCTTGGGCAGACCGCCACACCCTCTGGAGAGTCCTGGTGCATCCGTAAATGTTTGTGAAGGTCTTAAAGGCCAAGCCAAATTTCTTCAGCCTCCTGAGGTTGAAGAGGCACTGTTGCGCTGTCTACACCACGCTGTCTGTGTGGGTGGACCGTTTCAGATTGTCAGTGATGTGTCGGCCGAGGAACTTGATGGTTTTTTTTTATACCTTCTCCACTGCGGTCAATGTGGATGGGGGTTTTGCTCTCTCTGCTGTCTCCTGAAGTCCACAGTCAGCAGTCATGGGTGAACAGAGAGTACAGGAGGGGGCTGAGCACGCACATTTGTGGGGCTCCTGTGTTGAGGATCAGTGTAGTGGAGGTGTTATTGGCCACCCTTCACCACCTGGGGGGCGGGCCGTCAAGCAAGTCCAGGACCCAGTTGCACAAGGGCGGTGTTCAGACCCAGGGCCTCGAGCTTAATGATGAGCTTGGAGGGTAGAATGGTGTTGTAGGCTGAGCTGTAGTCAATGAACAGCATTCTTACATACAGTGCCTTGCGAAAGTATTCGGCCCCCTTGAACTTTGCGACCTTTTGCCACATTTCAGGCTTCAAACATAGTGATATAAAACTATATTTTTTTGTGAAGAAACAACAACAAGTGGGACACAATCATGAAGTGGAACGACATTTATTGGATATTTCAAACTTTTTTAACAAATCAACAACTGAAAAATTAGGCGTGCAAAATTATTCAGCCCCTTTACTTTCAGTGCAGCAAACTCTCTCCAGAAGTTCAGTGACGATCTCTGAATGATCCAATGTTGACCTAAATGACTAATGATGATAAATACAATCCACCTGTGTGTAATCAAGTCTCCGTATAAATGCACCTGCACTGTGATAGTCTCAGAGGTCCGTTAAAAGCGCAGAGAGCATCATGAAGAACAAGGAACACACCAGGCAGGTCCGAGATACTGTTGTGAAGAAGTTTAAAGCTGGATTTGGATACAAAAATATTTCCCAAGCTTTAAACATCCCAAGGAGCACTGTGCAAGTGATAATATTGAAATGGAAGGAGTATCAGACCACTGCAAATCTACCAAGACCTGGCCGTCCCTCTAAACTTTCAGCTCATACAAGGAGAAGACTGATCAGAGATGCAGCCAAGTGGCCCATGATCACTCTGGATGAACTGCAGAGATCTACATCTGAGGTGGGAGACTCTGTCCATAGGACAACAATCAGTCATATATTGCACAAATCTGGCCTTTATGGAAGAGTGGCAAGAAGAAAGCCATTTCTTAAAGATATCCATAAAAAGTGTCGTTTAAAGTTTGCCACAAGCCACCTGGGAGACACACCAAACATGTGGAAGAAGGTGCTCTGGTCAGATGAAACCAAAATTGAACTTTTTGGCAACAATGCAAAACGTTATGTTTGGCGTAAAAGCAACACAGCTCATCACCCTGAACACACTATAGCCACTGTCAAACATGGTGGTGGCAGCATCATGGTTTGGGCCTGCTTTTCTTCAGCAGGGACAGGGAAGATGGTTAAAATTGATGGGAAGATGGATGGAGCCAAATACAGGACCATTCTGGAAGAAAACCTGATGGAGTCTGCAAAAGACCTGAGACTGGGACGGAGATTTGTCTTCCAACAAGACAATGATCCAAAACATAAAGCAAAATCTACAATGGAATGGTTCAAAAATAAACATATCCAGGTGTTAGAATGGCCAAGTCAAAGTCCAGACCTGAATCCAATCGAGAATCTGTGGAAAGAACTGAAAACTGCTGTTCACAAATGCTCTCCATCCAACCTCACTGAGCTCGAGCTGTTTTGCAAGGAGGAATGGGAAAAAATTTCAGTCTCTCGATGTGCAAAACTGATAGACACATACCCCAAGCGACTTACAGCTGTAATCGCAGCAAAAGGTGGCGCTACAAAGTATTAACTTAAGGAGGCTGAATAATTTTGCACGCCCAATTTTTCAGTTTTTGATTTGTTAAAAAAGTTTGAAATATCCAATAAATGTCGTTCCACTTCATGATTGTGTCCCACTTGTTGTTGATTCTTCACAAAAAAATACAGTTTTATATCTTTATGTTTGAAGCCTGAAATGTGGCAAAAGGTCGCAAAGTTCAAGGGGGCCGAATACTTTCGCAAGGCACTGTAGGTATTCCTCTTCTCCAGATTGGATAGGGCAGTGTGCAGTGCGATGGCGATTGCGTCAACCGTGGATCCATTTGGGCGGTATGCAAATTGCAGTGGGTCTAGGGTGTCAGGTAAGGTAGAGGTGATATGATCCTTAACTAGCCTTTCAAAGCGCTTCATGATGAAAGAAGTGGGTGCTATGGGGCAATAGTCATTTAGTTCAGTTACCCTATCTTTCTTGGGTACAGGAACAATGGTGGACATCTTGAAGCAAATGGGGAGAGCAGACTAGGATCGGGAGATATTGAACGTGTCCATAAACACTCCAGCCAGCCTGTCTGCGCATGCTCTGCGGACAGGTATACCGTCTGGGCCAGTAGCCTTGCGAGGGTTGACACGCTTAAATGTCTTATTCCTGTCGGCTATGGAGAACGAGAGCTCACAGTCCACGGGAGCAATGGTGGCCCACGTCGGAGGCACTGGGTTATCCTCGAAGCGGGCGAAGGTGTTCAGCTTGTCCGGGACCAAGACGTCGGCGTCCACGACGTGGCTGGTTTCCCCTTTTGAATCCGGGATTGTCTGGAGTCCCCACCACATGCGTCACTTCTCTGAGCCATTGAATTGAGACTCCACTTTGTCCTTGTACTGTCGTTTTGCCTGTTTGATTGCCTTACGAAGGGCCTAACTGGACTGTTTGTCCTCAACCATATTCCCAGTCAACTTGCCGTGGTTCAATGGTTCGCTCTTTTTGAGTTGTGTGCGAATATCTGTGTGCATCCATGTGTGTGTGGGTGTGCGTCTACATACAAATTTGCTGGTGGGGAACAAGGGTGCCATTATACCCGTGGGTGGTATAAAAAGGTAGGACTGTAAAATGCATCATTAAAGGGCAACAGTGACACAGTCAACAGTCTACCCTGTCTGTCGGCCTGTCTGTTTGCCGACTTGCATCCCTGCCTGCCTGCTTGACTGTCAGCACACGCGTCAGTCGCCAGTCCTTTGTAGGGCAACATGAATTACAGCAGACAATGACTCAATAAACACAGGGACAGATATGAGACATTGACAAGTGAGTTTGTCACAGAGAGGTGGGGTTGTACCGTATGTTTATGGAGCACAAGAATAACTGTGACTCGATCACCAATCCTGTGGTGATGGGCTCACCTAGGCAACCACGAGTGTACCCTACTCTCTCTATCACTAAGAAGCTTGATCAAGAAGCTAGTGTGTCGAACGAGGTAGTGTAATACCATCTACTGCTACTTCTATTGCGCTGAAAATGTGGGCGGGTCATAGATACATCATCATCATCATTTCCAATGCCAGGGTTGTATTCAAGAATGCACGTGTATCTCGTTCTTTCACTCTCTCTCTCTCTCTCTCTCTCTCCGTCTCTCACTTTACACACATTTGTGTTCTGTCTCACACACTATACACACACACAGAGCGAGACAGACACACGTGCGCACAGACACACAGACAAGGTACAAGCATTTCGCCACACTTGCATTAACATCTGCTAACCATGTGTAGGTGACAAATAAATTTGATTTGATGTGGTAGATGCCTCGATGCGTCCATGTCAAGGACAACTACAGTAGTTTGTCCTTTACAAGTTGCAGCGTACTGCAGCCCAGCTTGCACGGTGCCGCAGAATTCAATGGCACATTACTTCAGTGTCAGCCATTGTAACCATTAAAGCTGATTTTAAGAAATTTAGCTTAATTACTTTGATTAACATTATGGTGTTTCTATTCCAAGAAAATCACAACACCCTCAGGTTTTCCATTAGGATGGAATGGAAACGTGATGGTAGTAAGGGAGTAGGCTACAGCGCAAAAGAGCATAACATTTCCACAATTCCCCTAATTGTATAATTGTAGTCTAACCAATGCCCAAACGGAGATTCAGTGAAAATAAAAATCTCATTGATTTATCAAGTCCCCATGCTTGTTTCAGAGCAGCCGAAACGATGCTGAAGTGGTGACCACAGCGGGTAGGCTATCGCTGCAAATCCTATTGCTTCTAACTTCAATATGCTCTTTAAATAAATAAGACCTACACCACTTTACTCAACACTAGTGAGACTCATGTCACTATGACTATCACTATGTCACTCATGTATATGACGTGACCGCCAATAACTACATATGGGTTTCCTGGTGGCAGCCGGCATGGGTATCGAACCTGTATCTGTAGCAATGCATTTTGCACTGCAGTATCTTAGACCGATGTGCCAATCGGGAAGCTATTATAATACTGTACATGGTGTCCAGGTCAGGATAACCAAAACATTTCTTTGTTAGTCTATCAGAAAGAATGTTGGTACTTATTTATTTTGTTCCAAAGCCATGAATGAGTGAGTCACTCGGCTTTATGTAGGTGCCGAGGCTATATGACTGTGCCATCAACTTGATAATATATAACAATATTATTTTGTTTAAAAAAAAAGGTGCGCAATTATAATCTGAATAAAGGCCAAAATAATATTGGTAAAGGCCAAAACATTTATTTCTGTTTTTAGAGGGAGAGAAACCCAGGGCCAATTGTGTACCGCCCTATGGGACTCCCAATCACAGTCAGATGTGATACATAATGATAATAATGCTTTTTGTTTAGTCTTTTCTGGTGGATTAAATGGAAATTGCAACCAATCCCGGCCGGTTGTGATACAGCCAACCTGACTAAGAAATACATTTGATGACAGAATTTTCCCCCTACCCTCCTTCTAGGCAAGTCTATTGTCCAGCTACCTGCTAATAGCCATAATGGCACTGTACAACATGACTGTGTGTTTGATACACTTGTATTTTCCAGCAAGAAACAATTTGTTTGTTTATCTTCATTAGACAACTTTTTTCAATATATCTGGAATTCAGTGATATTTATTCCCATAGTAATTAGTTATGGATCCATAACTAAAACATCTGAATTTTGAAAGAGTATTTGCATCATTATTTTATTAACGAAAGCATAATGATGCTGGTGAAGAAATACAGTACTGTACTGTATATGCATTTACATTTGGATAATAAAGCATTCAAAGCATTTTGAAGATATAAGCCACCTGCATTTGTTCATTAGGCTACTGTGCAGTCTGACAAGTAAACATAACCTACAGTACATACTGTAGTAAACATGGAAAGTGCCTAATTCCTTACATGACTTCAAGTACTCATTAACTCTGTCTTAAATGCTTTTTCGGGTTGCATCAGTCATGGACAGAAACTTCTGAGACACAGTATTAATGATGGTAAGCCACATTTGCCTTGGTCAAGTTCTGTTGTCAGAAGAGGAATGGAAATGCCAGGGTGAACCGACGACCTGATGTACCCGCCAGGTATGTTGACTCTGCCTGTCAGAGGTGGAGTTCCAGAGCTCACAGGTGTGCCTGGCATGGATTGTGACTCCGTCTCATTCCTCATTCTCCGCCTGACTCTCCGCCATTGCCGCCTGGCTCTGGACCAATGCATCAGCTGTCGCCCGTATCTCTGCCCTCAGATAATGTTTCTCTTTCTGCTGATCTGCCTTCAATTTCTCGATCTCGGACATCAAAGTTTGAATCTGATCCATGTGCACCTTCCTCAGATGAGCAGCATGGTACCGCACAGAGCCCCCAACGATTACAGTGGCCCATGATAGAAACGGTAGATCAATTAAGAATTAAAAGTGACTCCAACACAAATGCTGCATACACATATTAAGAATCTAGCAGAACTAGCCGATTTCTTGGCAACCATGTGGACGAGTGCGACACATTATCCAGCCCTTTGTCCACAGATCTCCACGGATGGTTGTCGGCATGGTTGTATGCTGTACAAGAACACATTCACGTTTTTAGTACACAAAAACATTTTTTACTCTATTTAATTATCGATTATATTACAAAGTATGTCTACACATTGATAGGCTACATCATTTTTTTTAAAGAAAATGCACTGAAATCAAAATACCTTTAGTTTTGGTGACCCTCTCAGCTCCGGCTCATTTTCAAGTCCTCTCGTGGTTACAGTTCTAACCCTGGAACGGGTAGCACTATAGAAAGAAGCTGGCTTGATGAAAACAATGTCTATTTCGTTTGTTCTCTTTGGTCGCAATGTCATTTTTTTTACAGTCCTTTACTTTCGTTGAAAAATATCCTCAAACTTTGTTGAGCTCGTCAGAAGTGCATTGAATTGCTGGTCTATTTATAATAGACCTGTTTAGGTTATTGATCATTTGTAGAGCAGCTCTCGATTGCCCTCAGCGGGCATTTTTCTCACCATTCTAAAGGTCTAAAGAATCCATATTTTCTTCTGAAATGAACACAGAAATACTGCCCTCTACGTTCGTTTAGTTTGAAGACTCCTACAGGGAGGAGGTCCGAGACCTGGCCATGTATTGCCAGGACAACAACTTCTCCCTCAACGTGAACAAGACAAAGGAGATGATTGTGGACTACAGGAAAAAGAGCACGCCCCCATTCCCGTCGACGGGGCTGTAGTGGAGCAGATCGAGAGCTTCAAGTTCCTTGGTGTCCACATCACCAACAAACTATCATGGTCCAAGCACACCAAGACTGAAAAGATTTGACATGGGTCCTCAGATCCTCAAAAAGTTCTACAGCTGCACCATCGAGAGCATCCTGACTGGTTGTATCACTCCCTGGTATGTCAACTGCTCGGCATCTGACCGCAAGGCACTACAGAGGGAAGTGCGAACGGCCCAGTACATCACTGGGAACAAGCTTCCTGCCATCCAGGACCTCTATACCAGGGGGTGTCAGAGGAAGGCCCTAAAAATAGTCAAAGACTCCAGCCACCCTAGTCATTCTCTCTGCTGCCGCATGGCAAGCGGTACCGGAGCGCCAAGTCTAGGACCAAAACAGCTTCTACCCCCAAGCCATAAGACTCCTGAACAGGAAATCAAATGGCTACCCAGACTATTTGCATTGCACCCCCCCACCTATTTTGCTGCTGCTCTTTAATTATTTGTTACTTTTATTTCTTATTTTTTTACTTAACACGTATTTATCTTCAAACTGCATTATTGGTTAAGGGCTTGTAAGCATTTCACTGTAAGATCTACATCTATTGTATTCGGCGCATGTTACAAATATAATATGATTTGACTGGGGATAATGGGGAAGATGGGCAACACCTGGAGGGGGGTGGAGGCAATCCCAAAGACAGGTGAAACAGATCAGGGTGTGACGGGTATCTATCTGTAAGAGATGCAGTTATTATTAGAAATAAATTGACTGTCTAACTTGGGCCAGATTTCCTTTCTTCAGTAAGTGATTAAAGGCTTTCAAAGGCTGAGATTCATACAGCATATACTGTACCAGTGAAGTACTTTTCCCTAGCTTTCACTTCATTCACACCGCATCGCACCTCAAGCCAGATATGGAGCAAAATACAAGGTTCTCATTGAAATAAAAACACCAGACCGGTGAGGGTTTTAGTATCCGGTTATACTGTGATGAAACCATCTGACATGTCTGATGAGACTGACAACAGGGAAGTGGAGCGAGAGAACAATCAGGGGGGGGAAAGTCCTAAACAGCTAGAGAGGGAGAGAGATTTCCTTTTTCCTGATGAAATACCATCCCATTCTCACGTTACCCATTTTTCTCCCCCCTCGCTCTGGCTCTTGATTTGAATTTAGACAGGGAGGTACAGAGAGGGGAACAGAGCTGTTTTCTAGCGGCGATTTGTCCTAGCTACCCTTGGAGCCAGCGAGGGGGAAAGAATTCATGCTTCTGGCCTGGCTAAGCCCTGCAGTCATAATAATGATATGAAACAGGAGCCTACAAGGCCAGGCTGTGCAAACAGTTCAATGTGTGTGTGCGTACGTGTTTGTGTGGCTTCTCACTGAACTAGACACGGTGGATATGTAACACCCGACCGGTATAGGGTGGGGGTCTAATGGAGAAAAAGAATCCTATGTATAATAATATGACCAAGCCAAGATTTGAACATTCATCTCCTCAGCCTCAGCAGATGCCTTGGAATTTACAGCTTGTAGATCATATTAAAAGTGGATACAGCTCAATACAGCTCACTCATAACAGCACAGCTAAATGAGATGTATCGCATAGTAACGACGTTAATGAACAACCCAGGATAAAAGAATTCTCAAGGATGTCAGTTGGAAGAATACGGAACAGCGAGGACAATTATTAGTCTCCAATCGTCGCTGTATTTACTCTCGTACTCAACAACCTTCTTTCGCTCTCCTCTCCTACAACTGCTTTTCTCTTACAGGAGAAAGAGAACGGCCGCATCCAAAATGGCGCCCTATTCCTTATATAGTACGCTACTTTTGACCAGCGCCAGTAGTGCACTATAGGGTGCCATTTTGGACACAGACAATGAGTCAGGATGCATAAAAGTAGAGGGAAGGCTAAGTGAAGCTGTCTGCATTGATCGTTGACCTCACAGAGGAAGTAACTGTCAAAAGCTGATGATTTTTCCACAACGTTGAGCTCAACAACAAAAAAAGACATACATTTTTTTCACATTCTTCGCTGTTTCCCTTTAATGCCAGCACTTTACAAGCATTGCTTTAATCTGTTCATAATAAGGAAAAAATATGGTAGAAGACACACACAAAATATGTAAAATATCCTGATAGACTACCATTGTTCTATTGCACCCACAGAATGATTCCTCAATCATAGTTGACCATAGATCTTTCTGCAAAAAACTATTCCTCTCATACTGTAAGAGGAGGAAAACAAATCGAAATCTAATTTCACTCACAAACACTCCAATGTGTACATCAGATTACCATCAAATTGGTTTTCCTACACTCCACGGTCTCTGAACGCTTTTCCACGTTCACTTACAGGCTCCCAGTCACGCCGCCTCCCTCGCCATGTTCAGCACAGTATTACGAGACATCAGTGAAATCTGTCTGTATTCTGTAGGTTCACGATGAACACCATAAACAAATGACACTTTCTGCTCCCTCCTGACATATGCAATTTCTGTGTGGTTCATCAGAACGCTTGCATAGGTACAGTTGGAGGAAATATCAACAAAATAATCTCGATAATAATTTCCCCAGACGGAAAACAAACACAGGTGCCCCCTGAGGTGACACTATAATTGCTCCCTTCTTCCTGTTATCTAACTTCTTCCCCCCCCCCCCCCCACACATTTGTTCCCCCCAGAGCTCTGACACATGGCATTGCCGTGGCAACTGTAATTTGGTGCAGGTCACACCTGCCGCTGTCGGAAAGCCAGGTGGGTGGCCATGCTGAAATGTATAGGCTGGGTTTGGGATTAGATTACATTTTGTACGAAAATCACTGTGTGCCGGTCGTTAACATTATATTCAAACCATGCCATTATACATTGTTTATTAACTAGAGAAGTGCGAGTCCGGCTGAACCAAATGAATGCTAGTTTGAGTAAATTCACCATGGCAACACCTGACCTGCATTTAAAGAGGTTGGGTGTTGATCTTCCATAATCTGGTCGTGTCTTGCAGGACACTGGCCCTATAACAAAGTACTGCACTGTAACACCTTGGAAGGATTCCTAACCAGACATTTTTCTATGCTTTTCATCTAAAGGTCAAACACACAGGCAAAGGGGTTGCTAGTCGTGACATTCATCAAGTTTCAACAAATTAGGCTGCAGGAACACCCCAACCTGTTTTCTATGACCGTGAGGCAATAATGGCATGGTAAGGTCTCAACCCTTCTGGAAGAAATCCCTCTCTCCTAGTATTACTCACACTGCTCGTGTGGAGACAACCTAGCATGGTAGCACATTGATAGGATGCTTTGTTGAAATAGCATGACGTCGGCCCTGTACACGGACTCAAGGCCAGTTTCATGTTATTCCCCTTAACTGGCTAATGTTACAACTGAGGAAGGGTAACCTAGATCGGTGCTTATGGTAGATTTCTATCCACAGCATGGGAGCTGCCCTTTGACATGGTGGCTTCACCATCTACTCGCTACTCATCTGTTTCCCGAATGTGCTCTCTATGTGAGGGGTGTTCAACTGCAAAGGCCCAGACTACTAAATCACACATATAGGGCCTGTGCAGTCACTCATATAATCACGTATAAAATGGGCCGGTCCTCCACCCAGGATCCTTAAGAGGCACTGATCGGGGAAGTGATGACACCATGGCTCTGTGAGGTGGGAGCGCAAGAGGAAAATGTCACAGGGGTTATGGCAAGAGAGATAGTATTGTGCACAAACTGGGTTCATCGAAGTGACCACCTAGGTAACAGAACGAGAATGAACTTATCTGGGGAAAACGATATTGGAATCAATGTCCATTGGCTTACATTTTATATAACATTTATTACTAATTAATTAAAGTCATCACCTTAACTAGGCATACGTTGAGTATAAGAACATCTCCAAATGGAGTATGAGCAACACAACATCAAGAATTGTCACTTTTATTCTCCTCTCTCTCTCTCTTCTTCTTTTCTTCCCATTCCCTTCTCCAACCGTACAATGACTAATTCCACCCCTGGTCTTACAGGAACCCTCCTGCATGTCTTTGGCTGTAGAGAATTCCACCAGGTGCCTCTGTGTGCTCTGTCGATCGCCACTGTAATGGTGGTACAATAGGGCAGAGCACACAGACACAGGCATTTGCAGCCTCGCTCACTCTGGCTGGCACTGTAGATCTTACAGATAGTCAACTGTCACACCCTGATCTGTTTCACCTGTCTTTGGGATCGCCTCCACCCCCCTCCAGGTGTCGTCCGTCTTCCCCATTATCCCCAATCAAATCAAACATTATTTGTCACATGGGGGCGATTACAACGTTGTAGACCTTACCGTGAAATGCTTACTTTACAAGCCATTAACCAACAGTGCAGTTCAAGAAGAGTTTATTTGGTAAATATTTTCTTAAGTAAAAAATAATAATAATAAGTAACACAATAATAATAATAATAATAAGGCTATAAACAGGGGGTACCGGTACCGATCTTGCTGTGAGGGAGATGGAAAGGTGATTCAGAGATGCATTCTCTCTATTAAACTATGCATGCTAGTCTCACAGTCTAGTCCTATGACATACTACACAGAAAACTGGCCAGTGTTGATTTTGTCAGTGTTACATTTCTAGTGTTGATTCAGGAGTTAAATTCACTCTGCAGGGGTTAAAAAAAAACACCCCATATTAGTGAGTGCATTTTATATTTCACTCCAGATCAGAGTGAAATAGTAATGAGTTCACTCCAGAGTATAGTGAAATGCCTATTAGTTTACGTCAGTGTATTGTGAATTTCACACAGCCAATGTTAATTTTATACTCTGTATAGGGTTACAGAAGCACACTGTCTAAATGTTAACACATTTGAAAACATGAAATTCATTCTGTTGAGAGTGAATGCATATACACACCGCAAAAGTGTTCAAATTAAAACTACAGCAATTGAGTTTAACACTTCCAATTTTATTGTTGTTCAGAATAAACTTGAGGCCTGGCTATGAGACATCCCATACCCTGTGTCAGGTTTGGCTCAAAACAGAGACAATACGATCAAGGCTAGCTGGATAATTTAGCATAACAACCTCAAATACCTCCTCCATCGCTCTCATCCTTATCAGAGCTGGGTTAGGTCATTCGGAGAACAGGGGAACAGGTAGAGGACATTTTGTCTTCTCTTTCCCCCCCTCTTCTCATTTTCCATGCAGCTAAAAACAGCAGCAGGTAGGCGGCTAGCGGGCGAGCTGTTAGCCCAGCAAGGTCACGAGATCACAATCTGGATCTGTTATCAGGAACACGGTGGTGTGTCTATGTTAATATCCGGAGTGTGTGTGTGTGTGTGTGTGTGTGTGTGTGTGTGTGTGTGTGTGTGTGTGTGTGTGTGTGTGTGTGTGTGTGTGTGTGTGTGTGTGTGTGTGTGTTTGTGTGTGTGTGTGTCAATTACCTGTTTGAGGGCTGGTGGAGGGAGGGTACACAGACAGGTGTAGGGCATTGGAAAACAACATCAACCAAGATGTTAGTCTCTACACGACTAAGCACATATTATGTCATATTTTTACATCTACTACATCAATATGAGTTGCATTTACAAGCAACATCCCGAAAATAGCATTTTACACACAAAACACTGTGCTCGAGCTGAACTAAAGCAGCGCTGAGCTACTACAGCTCAGAACTGTCATAGAAATGTACATGAGGAGCTTCGATCTTAAATACAGTAAACACACTGTGCCATTTTAAGACACAACCTTACATAACGATCCTCCTGTGACAGTTTTGTTTCCTGTGCCACTATCTAAAAGCTCATCCGTTTGGGAGAAACGTACGTTCTCTGTTGGTTTCAATAACACTACTAGCACCATATGCTGTTTAATTCATAAGGAGGAAGCTTTCAGAGTAGACGACTCAGGCACCTCTTTGGTACACGAGTCCAGGAAGTCTGATAATCAGCCATCACAATCACATCCAGTTAGCGTTATCGCTAACACTACAAAATGGAATCTGCGACTGGGCTCCAAGTAGCACCCACCGTCTTGGCCGTGTTCCCTGAGATTCCTTCCAGTTCCCCTGCAGTTCTCAACCCCCTAATACCACCAAAGGTCTCTTCACAGTCCCCAAGGCAGGAGCAGACTATAGGAGGTGCACAGTACTACATAGAGTCATGGCTACATGGAACTCCATTCCACATCAGGTAACTGATGCAAGCAGTAAGAATCAGATTTTAAAAAGCAAATAAAAATACACCTTATGTATCAGCGGGGACTGTGAAGCGACACACACACACACATATATACACTCTATACACACATACACATGGATTTGGTACTGTAGATACAGTGGGGATAACAAGTATTTGATACACTGCCGATTTTGCAGGTTTCCCTACTTACAAAGCATGTCTGTTATTTTTTATCATAGGTACACTTCAACTGTGAGAGACGGAATCTAAAACAAAAATCCCAAAAATCACATGGTATGATTTTTAAGTAATTAATTTGCATTTTTTTGCATGGCATAAGTATTTGATGACCTACCAACCAGTAACAATTCCGGCTCTCACAGACCTGTTAGTTTTTCTTTAAGAAGCCCTCCTGTTCTCCACTCATTACCTATATTAACTGCACCTGTTTGAACTCGTTACCTGTATAAAAGACACCTGTCCACACACTCAATCAAACAGACTCCAACCTCTCCACAATGGCCAAGACCAGAGAGCTGTGTAAGGACATCAGGGCTAAATTGTAGACCTGCACAAGGCTGGGATGGGCTACAGAACAATAGGCAAGCAGCTTGGTGAGAAGGCAACAACAGTTGGCGCAATTATTAAAAAAAGAAGTTCAAGATGACGGTCAATCACCCTCAGTCTGGGTCTCCATGCAAGATCCCGCCTCGTGGGGCATCAATGATCATGAGGAAGGTGAGGGATCAGCCCAGAACTACACGGCAGGACCTGGTCAATGACCTGAAGAGAGCTGGGACCACAGTCTCAAAGAAAACCATTAGTTACACACTACGCCGTCATGGATTAAAATCCTGTAGCGCACGCAAGATCCCCCTGCTCAAGCCAGCGCATGTCCAGGCCCGTCTGAAGTTTGCCAATGACCATCTGGATGACCCAGAGGAGGAATAGGAGAAGGCCATGTGGTCTGATGAGTCAAAAATAGAGCTTTTTGGTCTAAACTCCACTCGCCGTGTTTGGAGGAAGAAGGATGAGTACAACCCCACGAACACTATCCCAACCGCATATGGAGGTGGAAACATCATTCTTTTGGGATGCTTTTCTGCAAAGGGGACAGGACGACTGCACCGTATTGAGGAGAGGATGGATGGGGCCATGTATTGCGAGATCTTGGCCAACAACCTCCTTCCCTCAGTAAGAGCATTGAAGATGGGTCGTGGCTGGGTCTTCCAGCATGACAACGACCGGAAACACACAGCCAGGGAAACTAAGGAGTGGCTCCATAAGAAGCATCTCATGGTCCTGGAGTGGCCTAGCCCAATAGAAAATCTTTGGAGGGAGCTGAAAGTCCGTATTGCCCAGTGACAGCCCCGAAACATGAAGGATCTGGAGAAGGTCTGTATGGAGGAGTGGGCCAAAATCCCTGCTGCAGTGTGTGCAAACCTGGTCAAGAACTACAGGAAGCGTATGATCTCTGTAATTGCAAACAAAGGCTTCTGTACCAAATATTAGGTTCTTCTTTTCTGATGTATCAAATACTTATGTCATGCAATAAAATGCTAATCATACAATGTGATTTTCTGGATTTTTGTTTTAGATTCCGTCTCTCACAGTTGAAGTGTACCTATGATAAAAAATTACAGACCTCTACATGCTTTGTAAGTAGTAGAAGCTGCAAAATCGGGCAGTGTATCAAATACTTGTTCTCCCCACTGTATGTGGCATTAGAGTAGTGGCCTGAGGGAAAACATGTAATGTGTTGTGAAAAGTGTTATGAAATGTAAGTCATGTAATATTTTCAATTGCATCTAACTGCCTTAATGTTGCTGGACCCCAGGAAGAGTAGCTGCTGTTACTAACGTTGACCCTTTAATAAATACTGAATAAATACAAATACAAATAATACAACCCCCAGCTCCTACCAGTGCCCCCCACCCCCTCCTATCCACCCCATCCTTGCTCCGCATTAATTATCTGGTTAATTAAGGATCGGAAATGCCTCTGAAAACTGAGCAGAGCCGTCCTCCGGGGGAGTGCTGACTCTAATGAACTGAATAAAGATGAGGCCAGCCGATCAGGGGGATCAGGAGGGGAACTGTCGGAGAGAGAAAAAGAGAAAAAGAGAAACTCTGAGAAGGAGAAGTGGGGTTTGAGACCGAGTCAAAGCAGTAGGAAGAGGATGGGGACTGTCGGAGAGAGAAAAAGAGAAACTCTGAGAAGGAGAAGTGGGGTTTGAGACAGAGTCAAAGCAGTAGGAAGAGGATGGGGACTGTCGGAGAGAGAAAAAAGAGAAACTCTGAGAAGAAGAAGTGGGGTTTGAGACAGAGTCAAAGCAGTAGGAAGAGGATGGGGACTGTCGGAGAGAGAAAAAGAGAAACTCTGAGAAGGAGAAGTGGGGTTTGAGACAGAGTCAAAGCAGTAGGAAGAGGATGGGGACTGTCGGAGAGAGAAAAAGAGAAACTCTGAGAAGAAGAAGTGGGGTTTGAGACAGAGTCAAAGCAGTAGGAAGAGGATGGGGACTGTCGGAGAGAGAAAAAGAGAAACTCTGAGAAGGAGAAGTGGGGTTTGAGACAGAGTCAAAGCAGTAGGAAGAGGATGGGGACTGTCGGAGAGAGAAAAAGAGAAACTCTGAGAAGGAGATGTGGGGCTTGAGACAGAGTCAAAGCAGTAGGAAGAGGATGAAGTCCATAGACTTTGGCCAGGTTCTGCTCTGACGCAACAATTTGTTGTTATTTTACAAATAAAACGGACTTATGTTTTTTTGGTAAAACAATTGTGTTCAAATGTAGTTTTGCAGTGTTCAACAACTCTCCAATAACAGTTGCACATTTCCAAAGAACAAAAAAAAAACACTTTTAGAATAACAGACACTTGGAGTGCAATAGAGTTGGAGCTAGCGCAAACGAAGGCGGGAGAGTTGCCGTGCTCTTTCTCAGGCTGGTGATGCTAACAGCTAGCGCCGCTGTTAGCATCCTCCACTGTGTGTTTCAGCCATCTGCATTTCTGGGGGAACTCTTGGTTCGGAGTGGAGTAAAGATCGTTCACAGTTAGATAGAAGAGGTACGTAGACGGAAGGCGATGTGAGGAGGCCTGGGACATCAACGGAGAGAATGTCCTTCTCAATAGCTACTGTGACAAAACTGCCTGGGGAGAAAAAAGTCCAAAACTCATCAAGACGTTTTTTTGTTATTAACAGTTCTCCTTGTTAGTGTAATGAGTGTATGCTACAGCACACATACCTTTTTTGCTCCTGTTTCATTTTTCCATGCATACATTACATTTACATTTACATTTAAGTCATTTAGCAGACGCTCTTATCCAGAGCGACTTACAAATTGGTGAATTCACCTTCTGACATCCAGTGGAACAGCCACTTTACAATAGTGCATCTAAATCATTTAAGGGGGGGTGAGAAGGATTACTTATCCTATCCTAGGTATTCCTTGAAGAGGTGGGGTTTCAGGTGTCTCCGGAAGGTGGTGATTGACTCCGCTGTCCTGGCGTCGTGAGGGAGTTTGTTCCACCATTGGGGGCCAGAGCAGCGAACAGTTTTGACTGGGCTGAGCGGGAACTGTACTTCCTCAGTGGTAGGGAGGCGAGCAGGCCAGAGGTGGATGAACGCAGTGCCCTTGTTTGGGTGTACGGCCTGATCAGAGCCTGGAGGTACTGCGGTGCCGTTCCCCTCACAGCTCCGTAGGCAAGCACCATGGTCTTGTAGCGGATGCGAGCTTCAACTGGAAGCCAGTGGAGAGAGCGGAGGAGCGGGGTGACGTGAGAGAACTTGGGAAGGTTGAACACCAGACGGGCTGCGGCGTTCTGGATGAGTTGTAGGGGTTTAATGGCACAGGCAGGGAGCCCAGCCAACAGCGAGTTGCAGTAATCCAGACGGGAGATGACAAGTGCCTGGATTAGGACCTGCGCCGCTTCCTGTGTGAGGCAGGGTCGTACTCTGCGGATGTTGTAGAGCATGAACCTACAGGAACGGGCCACCGCCATGATGTTGGTTGAGAACGACAGGGTGTTGTCCAGGATCACGCCAAGGTTCTTAGCGCTCTGGGAGGAGGACACAATGGAGTTGTCAACCGTGATGGCGAGATCATGGAACGGGCAGTCCTTCCCCGGGAGGAAGAGCAGCTCCGTCTTGCCGAGGTTCAGCTTGAGGTGGTGATCCGTCATCCACACTGATATGTCTGCCAGACATGCAGAGATGCGATTCGCCACCTGGTCATCAGAAGGGGGAAAGGAGAAGATTAATTGTGTGTCGTCTGCATAGCAATGATAGGAGAGACCATGTGAGGTTATGACAGAGCCAAGTGACTTGGTGTATAGCGAGAATAGGAGAGGGCCTAGAACAGAGCCCTGGGGGACACCAGTGGTGAGACCGCGTGGCGAGGAGACAGATTCTCGCCACGCCACCTGGTAGGAGCGACCTGTCAGGTAGGACGCAATCCAAGCGTGGGCCGCACCGGAGATGCCCAACTCGGAGAGGGTGGAGGATCTGATGGTTCACAGTATCGAAGGCAGCCGATAGGTCTAGAAGGATGAGAGCAGAGGAGAGAGAGTTAGCTTTAGCAGTGCGGAGCGCCTCCGTGATACAGAGAAGAGCAGTCTCAGTTGAATGACTAGTCTTGAAACCTGACTGATTTGGATCAAGAAGGTCATTCTGAGAGAGATAGCGGGAGAGCTGGCCAAGGACGGCACGTTCAAGAGTTTTGGAGAGAAAAGAAAGAAGGGATACTGGTCTGTAGTTGTTGACATCGAAGGGATCGAGTGTAGGTTTTTTCAGAAGGGGTGCAACTCTCGCTCTCTTGAAGACGGAAGGGACGTAGCCAGCGGTCAGGGATGAGTTGATGAGCGAGGTGAGGTAAGGGAGAAGGTCTCCGGAAATGGTCTGGAGAAGAGAGGAGGGGATAGGGTCAAGCGGGCAGGTTGTTGGGCGGCCGGCCGTCACAAGAAGCGAGATTTCATCTGGAGAGAGAGGGGAGAAAGAGGTCAGAGCACAGGGTAGGGCAGTGTGAGCAGAACCAGCGGTGTCGTTTGACTTAGCAAACGAGGATCGGATGTCGTCGACCTTCTTTTCAAAATGGTTGACAAAGTCATCTGCAGAGAGGGAGGAGGGGGGGAGGATTCAGGAGGGAGGAGAAGGTGGCAAAGAGCTTCCTAGGGTTAGAGGCAGATGCTTGGAATTTAGAGTGGTAGAAAGTGGCTTTAGCAGCAGAGACAGAGGAGGAAAATGTAGAGAGGAGGGAGTGAAAGGATGCCAGGTCCGCAGGGAGGCGAGTTTTCCTCCATTTCCGCTCGGCTGCCTGGAGCTCTGTTCTGTGACCTCGCAATGAGTCGTCGAGCCACGGAGCGGGAGGGGAGGACCGAGCCGGCCTGGAGGATAGGGGACATAGAGAGTCAAAGGATGCAGAAAGGGAAGAGAGGAGGGTTGAGGAGGCAGAATCAGGAGATAGGTTGGAGAAGGTATGAGCAGAGGGAAGAGATGATAGGATGGAAGAGGAGAGAGTAGCGGGGGAGAGAGAGCGAAGGTTGGGACGGCGCGATACCATCCGAGTAGGGGCAGTGTGGGAAGTGTTGGATGAGAGCGAGAGGGAAAAGGATACAAGGTAGTGGTCGGAGACTTGGAGGGGAGTTGCAATGAGGTTAGTGGAAGAACAGCATCTAGTAAAGATGAGGTCGAGCGTATTGCCTGCCTTGTGAGTAGGGGGAAGGTGAGAGGGTGAGGTCAAAAGAGGAGAGGAGTGGAAAGAAGGAGGCAGAGAGGAATGAGTCAAAGGTAGACGTGGGGAGGTTAAAGTCACCCAGGACTGTGAGAGGTGAGCCGTCCTCAGGAAAGGAGCTTATCAAGGCATCAAGCTCATTGATGAACTCTCCGAGGGAACCTGGAGGGCGATAAATGATAAGGATGTTAAGCTTGAAAGGGCTGGTAACTGTGACAGCATGGAATTCAAAGGAGGCGATAGACAGATGGGTAAGGGGAGAAAGAGAGAATGACCACTTGGGAGAGATGAGGATCCCGGTGCCACCACCCCGCTGACCAGAAGCTCTCGGGGTGTGCGAGAACACGTGGGCGGACGAAGAGAGGGCAGTAGGAGTAGCAGTGTTATCTGTGGTGATCCATGTTTCCGTCAGTGCCAAGAAGTCGAGGGACTGGAGGGAGGCATAGGCTGAGATGAACTCTGCCTTGTTGATCGGCAGTTCCAGAGGCTACCGGAGACCTGGAACTCCACGTGGGTCGTGCGCGCTGGGACCACCAGATTAGGGTGGCCGCGGCCACGCGGTGTTGATCGTTTGTATGGTCTGTGCAGAGAGGAGAGAACAGGGATAGATAGACACATAGTTGACAGGCTACAGAAGAGGCTACGCTAATGCAAAGGAGATTGGAATGACAAGTGGACTACACGTCTCTAGTGTTCAGAAAGTTAAGCTTACGTAGCAAGAATCTTATTGACTAAAATGATTGAAATGATACAGTACTGCTGGAGTAGGCTAGCTGGGAGTGGCTGCGTTGTTGACACTACACTAATACATTTGGCTACTCTTTCCCTCTATTGTATTCACTGTCTCCATCACAAGCGATATATTCTATATCGACAAATCTCTATGTTTTGCATAGCTCTGCGTGCAGTTCTACAGTACAGTATCCACAACCAGATCTCTTTGTCAGCATGCGATCTCATGCTGCTGAGAGAAGAGCGAGGTGGAGAAGGAACACAAGAGCGCCGACTGTAGCTGAAGAAATGTGTCCTGAATAGAATTTCTGTCCTTTGTTCTCATCTCATCTCCAACAGGCAGGACTTAGGATATCCACTCCATGCGTTTTCCCAATAGAGATAGGTAAGGTCATTTTTTTCCCCCTTTGTTTGTCTTGCTCTATGTTACGACGCACGTCAACACATCTCATTTACACTGAAAGAAGCTGAGAGCGCCTCTCCCAGCATATATCGACGAGGTCGATTCTTGAGACCGAGCGGGGGAGGAACTTCAAAAATACGCTATACAATATTTTTGTCCTCTAGTGTATTTACTTGGCATTTTAACATGGTAATTGTGCAATAACTAATGACAACTATTTGTAGGTCCAGGTAGTTACATTTGTAAGCACCAGAAAATACATTGGTATGATCAGATGGTGAATATTGGGTAAATATTCTTAATAGGACAGTAAAATAAAGCCTGAATTAGGTTTTAAGATAGTAGCACTGTACCCAGCTCCACTTCCCACTTCATAACAGCAACACTGTCAGATTACCCAACCAACCCTCAAGGGCCCACAGTTGTCAACAGATGCTGCTGCTGAAACCTCCTTCCCATTACCATCCAAATAAGAGCCACAGCCAAGATTATCCTCCACTTCTCTTTATCACTCTCTCTCTCTCTCTGCTCCCTTCTATCACGTTGTCTCGTTTTCTCCCTGTGTCACTCACTTATTCTCTCTCTTCCCCTTCCCACTTTCTTGCTTCAGCCGTTGAACCAGATTTGCCTGTCGTGACACATTTGTCATTTTCTCTTAAAAGCCGAGCGGTAAACTCGAAGACAGTGATTTCAAAGTCTGCACTGTTTCTCTGTACTGCTTCTGTCACCCTGGACCCAGGGACATTAGATTCCATTCTAGCTGTTGGCTCAGAGGTCAAAAAAAGTTCAGATACAACAAATAGATACAAGGATATTGAAAAGGGCTCTCATGGGACTTGTTTGAGGCATTGGCAAAACATGGAAAAGCTGAGATATTTGGCGAGTTCTATTTTTGCCTCAGCTCCAAGACAGGGGAGCAGGTGGAATGATGGATGGTGGGTTCGAGGCCCACACAGAGTGCCTCACCCTCCAATGACGGCATAATTGCGGACATTGAAACCGTCTCAAAATGCCGTGTCAACCCAGGGATGTCTCGGGAAGGATTGCAAGGGGGCAGCAATGAAATAAAGAGGAATGCCATTGCAATGACAAAGGATGAAGGGTTGGCTCAAAAAGCAGATATTTCTTGTGTGTGCTGAAGTCTTCTTGGTGTGATGAATTAGCTCAACAAACTCACAAATCTTGGCTCAAAAAAAAGATGGGAAATGGGCTGAACTAACCAGCTAAATGGAGGAAAATAACAGAACTTCACTAAAGTTCGGCAATGAATAAGCAATGGATTTCATCTCAAACAAAGACCACTTGTGAAATGCAAGCTGATATACTATACTATATGATATACTGTACTACTTGAAGGCAAGCTAGGCATGGAACGCTCCATGAATAGAATAGAATGACATGGTAATGATTTGGATTTACCTGGAGGGCAAGTACCTGGTCTGTGTCGACTTTTGACTCTCTGGTAGGCAATTCCACGAAAGAACACGATCTTTCAATTTCTATGCATTTACATATAAATTATATTCCTTTTATGTAAGCCAAGGAGAAGCTATTCTAAAACCCTCCACTCAAGATAACGTCGAACACACAGGTGCTATGCTAATTGGAACTAGCCTTTTGAACTGAAGGAATACTCGGCCACCCGAATCAGACGGTACAAAAACTCCATCCCTTTCACTCTCCAACAGCTGCCAAAAGAGAGAGCGATGCATTTTCAACCTCAACTATGACACAAGGCACACACAGGAAAAAAGGGAAAGGTGCCAAGAAGAACAGGTGCAGATTTGTTCTTCTTCAAACACTCCTCTTCCGATAAGAACGTGTAGTCATTTAAGGTTTGGCATTTTTCGATCAATGGGGTCAGAGGGAGGGCGTAGTTCCTGCTTTGGGCACCAATCGAGTTGATGACGGTGCTTATAAAATGATGGTGCTTATTAACCCGAGTCACAGGTTCCACTGTCATCGTGGAATGGAAGGAGGACAGAAGTAGCTATTGCACAAACATTTCAATGAGTCACTATCATTACCTAACGGCAGTACAGAGACCTTGGGAGGAACAAATCGGGGCCCACAGTGGCTTATGTGTAATAAATCGTGGGAACTGTATGCTAACTGTCGCTTAGCATGGGTTGAAAGCGAACACAAAATTGTTATTCATAAAGCCCACACCCTTTTCTATCATTATCTTACTCAAGTACAATGTAACAGCATTGAAGCACGTTCTTAAGCCTGCGGTTTATTTTGTACAATGATTTATATGCAATTTCTTCATCCCTACACCAAACATCAACACCTGGTCTTCTCTGATTTGATATCTTCTATTGAATCGATTGAATGTGTGTCTTGCTCGCGTGATGTGCATACTGTCAAATTCAAATTCATCTCCACTTTAATTTTTCGATCCATTAAATTCCCATTCACAAAAGCATTTGTTTAATCACATCAATTGATTGATCAGTTGATCAAAGTCCAACATGATGATGGGATCAACAAATATGCTACAGTAACTCATTCCCTGCTGACCACACTGGTGTACTGTTGTCAGTGCATCGCCTCATCACTGCTCTCTCCCATGGAGAAGTTAAAACAAACCCTGGGGTTGTTAGACAGACACACTGTTTAATGCCAGCTGGTCTGCCTATGGAAAGACAGTGATGTAATTGCTGAGGATGAGTCTCTCGCTCTCTCACTTCATTTAACTTTCTCAGTCTCTGGATTTCTTCTTCTCAACTCCTCCCTGTTCTTTTCCTCTCGTCATCCCTCCCTTTTTCTCCTCCGCCCGTCCCTTTTTCCCCCATCCCTTTCTATCGTGCTCTCTCCCTATTTAACCGTTGTCTTGATCTCTTTCCCTTGCCTCGCCCTCTCTCTTTTTCTCCCTCTATTCCTCTCCCCCGCCATCCCTCTCTCCAGTCATCTTATTCTCTCTTTCCCTTCCCTTTCCCTCTCCAGTCATCTTATTCTCTCTTTCCCTCTCCCTCTCCAGCATCTTATTCTCTCTTTCCCTCTCCCTCTCCAGTCATCTTATTTTCTTTCCCTCTCCAGTCATCTTATTCTCTCTTTCCCTCTCCAGTCATCTTATTCTCCCTCTCCCTCTCCAGTCATCTTATTCTCTCTTTCCCTCTCCAGTCATCTTATTCTCTCTTTCCCTCTCCAGTCATCTTATTCTCTCTTTCCCTCTCCCTCTCCAGTCATCTTATTCTCTCTTTCCCTCTCCAGTCATCCTATTCTCTCTTTCCCTCTCCCTCTCCAGTCATCTTATTCTCTCTTTCCCTCTCCCTCTCCAGTCATCTTATTCTCTCTTTCCCTCTCCAGTCATCTTATTCTCTCTTTCCCTCTCCCTCTCCAGTCATCTTATTCTCTCTTTCCCTCTCCAGTCATCTTATTCTCTCTTTCCCTCTCCCTCTCCAGTCATCTTAATCTCTCTTTCCCTCTCCAGTCATCTTATTCTCTCTTTCCCTCTCCCTCTCCAGTCATCTTATTCTCTCTTTCCCTCTCCCTCTCCAGTCATCTTATTCTCTCTTTCCCTCTCCCTCTCCAGTCATCTTATTCTCTCTTTCCCTCTCCCTCTCCAGTCATCTTATTCTCTCTTTCCCTCTCCAGTCATCTTATTCTCTCTTTCCCTCTCCCTCTCCAGTCATCTTATTCTCTCTTTCCCTCTCCCTCTCCAGTCATCTTATTCTCTCTTTCCCTCTCCAGTCATCTTAATCTCTCTTTCCTTCTCCAGTCATCTTATTATCCCTTTCTCTCTCCCTCCCCTCTCCCCCAGATACAGTGTCTGGTCCAGTAGCAGCAGGGATGTCTGACTCTGTGGTCTAATAAAGGGTAACGTTGTGAGACGCCATCTTAAAGATGCCATTTCTACTTCTCGTATATCACTGCCCCAGGGCTGTACTGGCCTCCGCTTCTTCTTCTCGACTGTTTTCTTTCATCCATCTGTTGTTTCCATGACGAGCAGGGCTTAATATTAAAGCAGACATGCCTTGCCCGGCATAATATTAAAGTAGACATGCTCCGTGGAGGTAAGAATAAGTTGATCGAGACATAACCGCATGAGAATGTACCCGGGGGCGGCGTAGAAAATCCCAAACCGCATTAAAAAAAACAGATGACACTGTACATCGAGACGCATCGTTTCACCCGGAAACGCTTTCGCAGATCTGAAAACATGTATTCATATTTAATGTACTGCACAACAGGGTCACAGCGTACGAAAGGAGAACCACACATGAGGTGTTGTCTACACACTAAAACAACACACAACAACAGGTCTTTGGACAAAAACCTGCAGCCTTCGCAAGCTTTCCCCCAATGATGCACGAGCATGGTGTTCGACACACACCGCCCTGTCTCTACACCCGATATTTCCCTCTTTCTCGATCTCTCCGTTCTCATGCCATCCACGTGCAGCATGTACAAGCACACAAAGCGATATAAAGACCCCTTGACAGGTCTGATCTCTCCGAGCCTGGCTGTTTGGAGTCCGACATTTCTCTCTTATCGCCACCGGAACCACCACCAATACACAGCCGGGCCTGTCAAGCAGCTCCGCCAGCTAATGTCAGGACAATATTGAACAAACGATGAGGGTACAGATAGAGATAGCACAAGGGGACACAATGGCGCTTCAGCACATGCGTTGCTTACATGCGGTTGGGGATACGGATAGGTCGCTCATCTTCGCCCAATAACATTCAACAGCCTGATCTGACAGTACGGTACGTGGAAGTCCATGGCAGGATACAGTTGAATAAAGGGTGTCAAAATATGGCCAGGCTGCAATGTTTCCCAATGAGCAATGCAGAGAGATAAATTACAGTCCATCTCGACCTTGAAGAATCTCCTTAAAGCTACTAATTGTGGACGATAAACACTACGTGCCAATACCATCGAACTACAACTCCTAGACAGCACATTTAAACCTATGGTCTAAGGGGGGTAAGTCCATTCTATTATTTAGGCCTCTATTTCTATGTGCAATACCAGGACTCCAGGCTGCGGCCGTTGACTCACATTTTGCGACCCCTTGACTTGCATGTGCAAGGTCCATTTCTAAGTGGTCACATCGGTTTGAGCTGCACCTTCTGCCTGATCACCTCAATCAAACCTTCCTCTTTTTTTTAGGTGGATAAAAACCACGATTTTGTCAAACAGTAAAGTGCATGACGCTCATGATATCCTGTAATGAGAGTATCTACCCTGCCGCTGTGCCTGTTTCGCTGGAGCAAAACGCTCTAATGAGCGAGCCTTTCCCGATATCTCTCTCTCCTCATGCGGCCCCGGAAAATGCATTCCTTTTTGCATAACATTTTAAAATGGAATTGTGGGGAAACCTCAAAATGGCATAGACACCTTGCATGACAGATTCTGTGGTGTGCTATGTAGTGAATTGGATGACTGTGTCAAGGGTAAGTCTGAAAAATGCTTCCAGAAAAAAAATGAAAGGCCCAAAAGTGAGTAGACCCTTCTGGAATAAGGAACTAGATGCCATATGGTCACAGATGAGGTTGCCTGAAAAAAAGGTTTCTAAAGTGTCAAGGACATAAAAAGCTGAAGGAAGAGCTAAGAAATTAATTTAACGCGTGTCAAAAGATTAAGGTCTGTAAAGCATAGGTTTAGATGTGGGCAGGCATTACAACTGGAGCCGCGGTTTTGGAGTGAGACAAACAAGTTGGGCCCCAAAACGGTTAAGAAATCTCACATGAAAATTGCATTGGAAAATTGAGAACTTCACTATCAAACTGATATTGTTTTGGGGAAATGGAAAATAGATTTTGTACTTTTATCTTCAGGCGTTAACAGCCATTCTATGTACGTATGACTCCCTCTGAATGCATTACTCAATCTGTATGGTACAAATCCATTATCAAACCTATTTTCAAATTCTCAAAAAAATGGCTCTAAATCACACTGAACTTTAGAGATAAGTCTCATTAGCACTGTATGTGAATTGTGTTTCTGCGTTTTAAATAACAGGCTCTCCCACTATCTACAAGTGTCTGGTCTGCTTGATGATGAAAAGAATGGCTTTTGGAGAAAAATAAATAAATACACACACACACACACACACACACACACACTCTCCATAGTGGTCTGGGCTAGAATTCAAGAAAGAGTCCCAATTTTTACCTGATTTTTATGTTCAGAAGGCTTTCGTTTGGGTAAACAGAGATCTCCTTGCTTTTTAGACTTAATTCAAATGGGGATTGATAGAAGATTCCATGACGCATCAAAGCCCTTTATTGGTCTCCAGTTGTCTGTATTCAGGTCAATGACCACAGGATTGGCTGGTTTCCAACCCCTTACGGTGTAAACCAGGGAGACGTACTCTCGCCCACTTCATTTGCACTCGATGTTAATGATTTAGCACTGCAAATCAAAACATTCTCAACTTGGTGACGAAGTTGCGGCTATATTCCTAGGCATCTTGTTGTATATGCTGATGAAGTAGTTCTCCTTGCTGAGACTGAATACTGTTCATTTGTGGTGTACCAAAATGTAGACTGGCGATAAACCAAGAGAAGTCCCAGATTGTTCCCTTCAGAAAGAAGGGCGTGCAGAGAATTGCTCACAGCTTGTGTTTTGGTACAACCCCGTTACTCTACACTGGGCTCTATAAATACCTTGGTTTACCTCTGGATGAATGCATGACCTTTTGAAGATGGCATTAGATCACTGGCAGATTCGGCAGGTAGAGCCTCGGGGGAAGTGTTAAGCAAAATGAAAATATGTAAGGACCTTGGTTACTCTGCTTATTTCTCAGCTGAATAAATCTTGTGTGGGTCTAGTGATGGACTATGCTGTCTGGGTATGGTGATCCAAAGTGCGTACTCAGAACCAAAATACCAAGTGGTGTTAACCAAATCAAGGACAAGCGTTTTCTTCAAGGAAAACTGGTCAGCTGATATTTGGTTTAAACCTAGACTTAGAACGTTCACTCTCTCATCAAAGAGAATACACCCCTAACAAAAAGTCAAAAATCAGTTTGTGCATAACTCAGATCCGGCACCCTCCCTCTGGCTTTAGAGACGGGTAGATTTTAACAGAGTGCCTGACGAGGAAAGAATTTGCATACTGTGTGATATTGTGGAAATTCGAACATTTAAATCCATTTAGTGTTTTATTGCCCTCTGAGACATGTTGGTCATAACCCTGAAGGACTCTGGGTTACGGGACGAGCAGAGGCTTGAATTTTTGTTTCAGACGAGGAGTGTTTGAAATTGCTCTGTTTGTTCACAATGCCTGGAGGAGAAGGAGAAATGTCGTGTTTCTGAAGTGTCTTGTACTGTATGTCCATGTGGCTGGGCACCGGTAGGTGTATGACACTTAAATAAATCATATCAATCAATCTGTTGTCCATGCTAAATAGAGGGGAGTCTCAGATTTCTGTGGTGAATTGGCACCAATTGAATTAGACCTATGTTATATTAGTGCACGTAAAGATGAAAGCAAATTCATTTCTATTGGACAAAAAAAATTAAAATTTGAACAGTTAAATATAACAATGAGCCAACCCAAAAGGCATGACAATCACTGGATTAGGTTGCATATCAAGATATCTTGAATGATTTCATTCCTGTTTGGACATGTTAGAATATAATAACGGATTCATTGAATACCATTTCAGTAGCCTGTTGCACTTGTTTATATATCATTGGGAATGACTTTATAATGACTTTATAAGATAATTACCCATTAAAATGTTTGTGGGGGTAATGACCAAATCATGGGCTGGTGCCACCAACTAAAAAAGTTAGTGTCACCAGTGCCCCCAGCAGTCTGGAGTCCTGAATACTGGAGTCCTGAATACTGGAGTCCTGAATACTGTTAGGTAGGCATAATCCCATACTACAGCAAGTAGTTTGAGCACCTGGTCCCACATCTGTTTCTTGCCAACTCATTGCAACCATCACAGGACTTGGCTTTACAACACAAACAGATCTGGGACCAGGCTAGTAAGTGACCTGGGGCCAGACCAGAACCTGGTCTTCTCTGTCCTCTGATTCTAGACCAGGACACCATCTATTTGTCCTGCTGCAGAATGAATACATACATATAAACTAAGAATAAATCAAGTGATGACTTGGAGACTGGAGGTTGATGCAGCCTTTAGGGATCCGAGAGTAAAGAAACGGGGGGGAGACGTACTGTAGCAGTGAGAGTAGATAGAGGCAAGCTGTACCTGGCCAGGGAGCCAGACGGACGTGTCTAGCCGGGAGCCGATTTTCTGCTAGCACTGCAGTTTTTGGTGTGTGTGTGTGGCTATGCATGAGTGTGTGGGTGTGCGTGTGTGTGCAAGTGTGTGTGTGTGTGTGTGCAAGTGTGTGCGTGTGTGCATGTGCGCAAGTGTGTGTGTGTGTGTGTGTGTGTGTGTGTGAGATGGTGACATTGTTTCTGGGTTGTGCGTACTAAGCTTGTACTGTCCTGTCTCTACAGTACAGAAGACAACAATGGTCTAGATATCTGAGGTGTTTACAATGAGTTCAGCTCAATGAAAAGTGTATGATAACATTGGATTTTGGGAGAAGCCATTGAAGTTTTCAAAAATGTGTAGATGAGACTAACAAACACTAAAAATAAGTATCACACTAAAGACAGCTTGTCAATGCTGCAACTGTGTAAAGAATTTCTTCATATCTCCTTCCAAGTTACCAAACCGGAATATCACTTCTTGCGAGCGATAATTTAAAAAATAATTGTTTATGTATCCCAGGAGACTAAAATTATTCAAATGAACTAACCTCTTGGACCAAATAATCCCAATGTACCATACATTAATGCAAATGGTTGCCCTGTTTGCAATTAACATAAATGTCAGCTCTGCTTTTTTCCAATCGTGCCCAACCCACACAAGTCTGTGACCCATGAAATTGGCAAGCATTTTGGCATCAGTAGGTCTAGATAATAAACCTCTACAAGGGAACGTATGTTCACCACGTCATGTTGTGAGGCGCCTGGGACCCCAACCAAGGAACCAAGGTCTAATATACTTGAGAGGCTGCAGGACATCAAGCCGAACGATGAAGAAATTATCTATTTTTTTTCCGATCCCTATTTGCACCGAACAATATCATCACTAGAGCAGTGGGAGGTCTGTGCTTTCATTTCTTCTTTGATATTTTTTGTTCTTCTCTTCTCTCTCTCTTCCATTCAGTCATTTGGAGTGGAGCCATTATCGTTGCTAAGAGATCATGCGCCATTTCATATTTTCTAAGAGATTACATTCTGTTTTTGTTTTTTTACATGTGCACCATGGGTCATGGCATCCACTCTAGACTAAATGAACTCTTTGATTTTAGAATGTCCTCGGTTATCAAGTGGACTTAAACGACGTGATTGCTTCCTGGTCATCATCGACTCACCTCTGTTGTGCATGAACTGATGTTTTGTCATTGCCACTGGCTAACAGAAATCGGCCAATGTGTCCGGATGTGGATATGGCAACAACAAGGCATATAAAAATAAGATCACAGACCTTTACTTCTTTGAGATGAAAGGAATAAAGAAAGCAAAGACAGCCACAACTCAGGTTGGATGTCGACGTCGTCGACTCCGCGTGTCAGATTTGTTTTCCTCGAGGACGGCCACAGCCATTCCGGTTTCTAAGTATGTAAGGCCGCTTTAAGTCAAGCGAGGACTCTTCGGTATTCACGGGGATGTGATAGGCCACTTGATAGGATCTAGCATCTGGGTACTGCATGTTCTCGTCACATTGAGCAGAGTATACTTTCGACATGCTGTTTGGCTTCCTACCTTCCTACGCGGGGAAATAGTCAACTCTTCTTCTGACTCTGAAGGATGATCCATGTCCTTCAGAGGCAAAAGGGCATAGAATGGGGATGAGGTGTTAGTTTCAGATGAGGCTATAATAGGCTACATAGAGTAAATATCACACCTCGGTTGGTGCCTTGGCAAATGAAATGGAAGAAGTTGGGAGGTCAGCACTCCGGGCATCATGGGGGATTGAGAACGTCCTACAGTCCTATTAAGAGAGCCAGTGTAACCTTGGAACTTTAATTGGCATGCCTCCGCAGCAGAATTATCAAATGTTTGTGCTGGAAGAGACTTTTCTGCTCAACGGAGAAAGAAAGTGAGTGAAAGAAAAGAGAGAGAGGGAGGAGAGAAAGAATCTGTGGGCGATTCAAGTCGGGGAGAAGCCCTAACCATATCTCAAGACAAGTAATTCGATTATCTCTGTTAATGTTGCATTTTTCATTTGCCAGCGAGGAATAATTTATTCATGCACTGGGCCACTTGATTTCATGGAAACTCTCAGAAATGATCCATGGCCTCCCTCCTCCCTCCTCTCCTCTCCTTCCTCCCTCTTCCCTCCCTCCCTCTTCTCCCCTATCCGCTCCGCTCCTCCCTCCTCCTCCTCCTCCCTCCTCTCTCCTCCTCTCCTCCTCTCCTCCCCGTAATCTTGTTAATGTTTCTTTCTTTTCTTTGTTTATTTTCTTTCCCCGCAACTTTGAGAAAGTATCTCAATTAAACAAGCCTGGGATTTTAAACATTCATTATCGGAGGCTCAGTGGGGATATGTTTACTGTCCCGAAGAAAGGATGAGCAAGTTCTCTCTCACATTCTGTGTCTCCATGATAAAACCGGAGCGGAACGAGGAAGTGTCTCGTTGGGTCCAATCAGTAGCAAGTAGCGTGAAGATCAATTTCACCAGACAATCTCAAAGTCTCTCCACAGAGAAGTACATTCTATTTATTTGTGTTTACTTTATTTTTCATGAGTCTGGGTGTCAGCCTGACATTTTCATTTCACTCTGTTTACTCTCTGTTGAGTTGGGATATCCCTGGTAAAGATATGACCCGGAGCCAATCCTCTTCCTCAAAAATCATGGCCGGGGTTAACAATTCTGTTTTCCAATGTCAAACTGGCTATTCAACAGAAGGACAATATTTACAGTATACTCAAATAATAAGTGTTTTGGCTGAGCTAGACAGCATATCTAATGTGAATAATAGAACAATATTCAGCACTGTATAGCCTTTTGTCAGCAGAGAAAATGTTCTTGCCCTTCTAAGAAAAGGGTGATCCAATCATTGAATCCCATTGCATCATCTTTCACGCATATCGCCCCTCATTAATGGCACAATGACAAACTAATTTCGAAAGCTAATTTCTCATCTAATCTGTGACAATTTAATTCACAACAACTTCAACCTGTGCAGTGCCCAGTATATCCCAGGTATAGACATCAAAGAAGAGATTTGAAAGTGACCATGAAATATGAATTATGCAACTGTAATGCTTTTTAAAAAGTCAATAGATGAGATACCAGGGAAGGAGAGATTACGGTTAAATGCTTGGAGTTTTGATTGATTGGTCGGCTGATTTATTCATTCAAATACATATTGACAAAGCAATTGGCTGACTGTCAGGTAGGGTAACTGATGGAGGGATGAGGGGAGAGGTAGATTGAAGGCATGGTTAAACAGATCGGTCGCTGAACGCATTGGTCCATTGGCCATTAGATGGAATAACATATCATCGCATACACACCTCTCTCTCTCTCGCTCTCTCACACACACAGACACACACACTTCCTGTGCCTTTGAGTCCGACATCCCTCAACTCTGATGCGTCCCACTGATGCCCATGTGATGCGTTCTATGACAGTAGAAGTCTCTCTCATCGTCACGGTAACCTCACAGGAGATTGACAGCCCACAATTTCACTGTCACAAGTCGACAACAACAAGTGCAGTCAGCCTGGAAGCTCCATACAGGCTGGTGGTGGTGAGACACAGACCCACAAACACACAAACACGCACACACCTCATCCCTCACACAACCCTCACACACACACACACCAAACGAGGCATCATCAGACAGAACTCTTTCTCTGTAATGGGATAAAATCAGTGGTTATCTTCTCCGAACAGGATAATGGGGAAACAATTTCCTGAGTGGGAAAAAAACAAACATGTCACCACATATTAAAACCTAGGAAGCAAACGGGAAGATGTCAGAGCGTTAATCTGGCAGCTTCCTCCTCGGAGCGCGGGAACGTCGTATTTATTCTCTAACCGGCTGTGTTGTTTCGCTAACTCAATCCACAATAAGAAAATCGAATCTGAAATCACTCAGCCGACCAAAGATGGATTTCACTTTTGGGTTTGTGAGAGAGGGTGCGAGAGAGAGAGCGCAATAACATCATAATGTATACATTGATGGATGACAGTAGAGGGGCAAAGCGGTTCAGATTGCCTGTTGTCCCTGAGACGGGCTAAAACAGCCATAGTAGAAAGCATGGATTTGTGAAGGCCTCCAATTTATATGGAGGGATTACTAGAGAGATGGAGTCACTGGGCTGTGAGCTGTCATTTCACACACACACACACACACACACACACACACACACACACACACACACACACACACACACACACACACACACACACACACACACACACTAGAGCCGGGATGATAAACCTAAAATGATCTACACCGACCACACCGATCACTTATCCCAGGCATTTTGCTGTTCTTATTCATTTCGATAAGCAGCCTCCACTAGAGAAATGTGAAGTTTGAAATGAAGTAAGTTTGCCAATATGGGTGATTTGTTAATGGGACAATTCATGGCTATAATCATCAAAATAGCAGCACTAGTGTAGCCCTTCCCACTCACAGCCCCCGATACGGGTTGAAAACGGCAGATTTTGTCATTGCTAAGCGCCTAAATTGGAACGCAGTGGCTGCACAGTAACATGTCATACATGACGTCAGATCTCAGGTTCTCCACTTCAGAGCGCTGTATGGGTTTTGACTGACAGCTGTTATAAACTTGAAAACAGTGCGTGACAAGAAGCCCCCTCCCCTCCCGCTAATTGGGCTACTTTTGCACAATTGTTGTTGTTCAAGTGAGGGAAATGCTGTGAATCGAAAGGAGTCGATGTGTTCTGAAAGATGAGACATTGAAGAAAATAAAAAACACCACTTTGATGTCGCACACGGAAAAACCACACACTCATGAGTCCAAATGTGCACTTCACATTTACATATTTGAAAACTCGTGTAATTTACAATATCAACGTTTATGATCGCTACGTTTGAGTTACAAAGATGAAATGTGTTATATATCCTGGCTTGTTCTGAACGAGCCTATTTTTGTCGTATTGTGAAGAACATTTGTCGCAGAACACGCACTTGAACGCACTCATGACTCCATTCTTTGCGCACCAAAATTAAAAATCGGTTAGTCTGAAGTTCCTTTTGAAAGCCTAACACCGTAACATCATATTTCATAACATAGCTAGCCATGTTGGAAATATAATAAGCTTTCAAATGATGCCCACCTGAACCAGATTGCAATTATAATGGAATGTTTTTGAGTTGCACAAACAAGAACAGTACATGTCTGATGGAGGGCTGTGTTCCAAACAGAAACAAGAGTGCTTGATTCAGTTCCTCAATGGCAAAGCTAGGAGCTCAAAAAGCATAGTTGAAGCCTCTTTCCCTGAGTCTTAAGTGCATTGAAATGACTTATGAACTGTGCACAGTGTGGAGAGGTGTGTGTCGACTTGGAGACTCTCACTCAAACCCTTGAAATAGTTTTTTTCCTTATCCTGCACCTACTGCATCATTTCAACGGATATTCGTATTATGTTGCTGAATGTCTCCAGCATATTTTCTGACTTTCTTTGTTGACACATGCTGTGAAAAGTACAGTAAAATGTGAAATGCACAGACAATCAACCGTTTGGATTCAGTCTTGTGCCAGGTGAACTGTTGTGCCCTCAACTTTGGTCTGATAATTTACATTGGTCACGCATATGCTTTTCATGGTTCTTCTATTAGAAACATTTCAAGTTGGCCCGATCCAAATTTCCACAAATCTAAGGGGTTAAAGGATCATAAAGAAAACATGGGAAAACATGGGAAATATGAAAATTAGAACAAAACAACAAATAAGAGGAAGAAAAGAAAGACAGGCTTTTCTAACACTGAGGACTAACTAAACGGCAAACAGAATAGAAACTTGACACAAATGAAGTTAACACTTGCATTCAAATTCAATACACTGCCAAGTGACAATGAATCCCTGAAATACACTGAGTGTACAAAACATGACAAAACACTGCTCTTTCTACACAGGTTGACCAGGTGGATCCAGGTGAAAGCTACGATCCTTTACTGATGTCTCTTGTTAAATCCACTTTAAATCCGTGTAGATAAAGGGGAGGAGACAGGTTCAAGAAGGATTTTTAAGCCTTGATACATCTGATACATGGATTGTGTATGTGTGCCATTCAGAGGACAAGACAAAAGTGCCTTTGAACGAGGTAGTAGATGCCAGGCGCACCGGTTTGAGTGTGTCAAGAACTGCAACGCTGCTGGGTCTTTCACGCTCAATCGTTTCCCGTTTGTATCAAGAATGGTCCAACACCCAAAGGACATCCAGCCAACTTCACACAACTGTGGGAGACATTGGAGTCAACATGGGCCAGCGTCCCTGTGGAACGTTTTTTGATACCTTGTAGAGTCCATGCCCCGAAGAATTGAGGCTGTTCTGAGGGCAAAAGGGGATGCAACTCGATATTAGGAAGGTGTTCCTAATGTTTTGTACACTCAGTGTATATCCAAACATAAGACTAAGTCAATACACTGCGAATAGCAAGCTTCAGTTGAACAGTATAGAATGGCAATCAAAACTTTTCACAAAAGTCTTCAACCATCCCACCAGAAACAACCCCTTTTTAACCTGGGTCTCCTCTGAGTCGAGGGGGACCTCCAGGGCCATCCTCTGGCCCCAGGCTGGAGTTCTGGAGAAGTGGAAGTGACAGGCTGTGGAAGAGGTACCTCTGTCAGGGCCACAGGCATTAGGGGGACCACGGACACCAAATGCCAAAGAGCCTGTCAGTCACCTGGTCAGTCTGCCCAAAGGCTGGCAGAGTAGACAGAAGGTAAGAGAGCCCAGTCTCGCACCTGTACCCTCTCTGTCTCCCCTAATTTGGATTTCCACACTGGCAGGGGATGGTTGAGGGATAAAGGGAGAGAAGGGGGGTGAGGAGGGGGGGATGAGGGAGCCCATAGGCAAATGGCTATTCATACACATTCTCTCTTTCTCACTCTCACACACACACACACACACACACACACACACACACACACACACACACACACACACACACACACACACACACACACACACACACACACACACACACACACACACACACACACACGGGGTGTGAACGTTTAAACAAAATTGGGATCATTAACATTTACAAAAACTCCCTAACCAAAAAAACAATGGGGTTTTTATTCTTGTTTTTTCCTTACAAAATTCAAAGCACTCTGCAGTTATCACAAAACTACCACTAACATGTCCCGATCATCGTCATGAAGAGAAACATGTAATACTTAACACAACAATGCTGTAACGTTAGTAGGAGGAGATGTGCATCTTCCAAATGATTTTCCACGGATGTAAAACGCTCTGCACGGCGTCATCGTTAACAGTTGAAAATAAAATGGCAGAAAGTGAGACAGGGAAGTGACAGCGGCAAAGTCCTGCACAGCAATGTTTTTTGAGAAGTTGAGGGAGAAGGTGGTGAAATGCAAACTTGGCGACGTGGAATTGGGCTACAGTGGCACGGACGAAGTGCGGTAAGGGACAGAGTGAGAAAATCACAGCGCTTGATTACAGAAATAATTATACATTGATATGCAGCCATTGTCAACGGTAGAGGATGTCGGCTTCAATACCCGCATGGCACATCTGGATCCAGACGACAAGATGCCATGTCGAAAGACTGTGACGCCCCTGACAGAGAAATTGTACAATGATTGCTCTGTGAGTACAAAATGGGAGCTCTCAAACACCCCAAAAATGGCATTAACAACAGATTGTTGGACGTCTAATGAACACGCTGTCATACATCACTGCAATGAGTCTTCACGTTGACGAAAAGTGGGAGAGGAAGTTACATGTACTGACCACTGAGAACATGTAGGAGAGGCACACAGCAGAGAACCTAAAAACGGCATTAACTACCATAATTGCTGAGTGGATGGGGGAAAGCAGTAAGGTGAGCGCTGTCTGACAGTCATGACTGAGGTCAAAGGAACTGCATTGCCCCCAAGAGGTCATAAGCAGGACCATATCTGCATTGTGAATTCAGATGTCATTGAAAGATTTTTTTCCCCCTTATCTTTTAAACGTTTAAACTTCTTTAAAAAAAATTGCAGCTTAAACGTTAAGAAAATGTTTACATATGTCACATCCCTAACAAACTCACACTCACACCTAACCTGTCTCCTTGTCAGACACAGTAACACTCCAATCACCTGTCGTCTGCCCGATCGTCGGACAGCAGTCGTCATGACTGACAGAGGGTCAGGACTCAGGAGGTTATAAGGCAATGTGTGTGTGTCTGTGCGTGCACGTGTGTGTGTGTGTGTGTGTGTGTGTGTGTGTGTGTGTGTGTGTGTGTGTGTGTGTGTGTGTGTGTGTGTGTGTGTGTGTGTGTGTGTGTGTGTGTGTGTGTGTGTGTGTGTGTGTGTGTGTGTGTGTGTGTGTGTGTGTGCGTGTGAGTGTGTGCGTGTGAGTGTGTGCATGTGTGTGTGTCCTCCATAGCCCTAGTCATTGTGAAGGAGCATCTGAGTACCACCTCAGACAGCGCCAGATGTCCGTGTTCCAGACAGTCACAGACAGAACACAGAAGGCCAACTTTACTAAGGGTTCCTGCAGCACAGCCAAATGTACACCTGTCATTTCTCAGATGGAATGAAACTTCAGTGGAGGAAGGAAACATACCAGTACAAGTTACAAAATCCTATTAATCCTATTTAATTTGATCAGACACCGCAGCGTCTATTAGTCTTTCATAATACTTCTTTGACCCCTATTCTTTCATTATTGTGAGACAATAATACAGTAAATGGTTTTATGTAGGTTTTATGACATAAATGTAGGGTGAAGTGTTAGCAATTAAACTCTGTGACCTATCCATTATGAATCATAATGGATAATAATTCAGGCCTATTAGCAAGGACACCAAATGGAAGACGAGTAGCTCACTGCCAGCGGACAAAGAGACGAAGGCTGAACTTAAAAATCCTCCAAAATGGATTTTGACAAACGCTACTGATAAGTTAAGATGGATTGCAGTGGCTCCTAATACAATGATGCTGTGAGCTATGTCAATCCCAGCTGTTATTATTCTACTTTAATCAAATCAGCTCTTTCCTGTGGATCCTCTGACCTGATTGTAAAGTTTGTCCTCAGATGAAAGCAGACACCGGTTTCCAGGCAACACTAGTGATGTCATCCGCAAACCCTTTTATTCTTTGGGTTAACCACATAGGCACCAGATATAAATACAAATAAATACCACATAAAAATATAATCATGCTTCAACTCGGCGAAGTCAATTACATTCTTGTCCTCAACTGGCAGCTTCATTAAATAGTACCAGCAAAACACCAGTCTCAACGTCAACAGCGAAGAGGCGACTGCAGGATGCTGGCCTTCTAGGTCGAGTTCCTCTGTCCAGTGTCTGTGTCCCTTTGCCCATCTTAATCTTTCCTTTTTACTGTCCGGTCTGAGATATGGCTTTTTCTTTGCAACTCTGCCTAGAAGGTCAGCATCCCGGAGTCGCCTTCACTGTTGACGTTGAGACTGGTGTTTTGCGGGTACTATTTAATGAAGCTGCCAGTTGAGGACTTGTGGAGGCATCTGTTTCTCAAACTAGACACTCTAATGTACTTGTCCTCTTGCTCAGTTGTGCACCGGGGCCTCCCACTCCTCTTTCTATTCTGTTTAGAGCCAGTTTGTGCTGTTCTGTGAAGGGAGTAATACACAGCGCTGTACGAGATCTTCAGTTTCTTGGCAATTTCTCGCATGGAATAGCCTTAATTTCTCAGAACAAGAATTGACAGATGAGTTTCAGAAGAAAGCTCTTTGTTTCTTACAATTTTGAGCCTGTAATCGAACCCGCAGATGCTGATGCTCCAGATACTCAACTTTCTAATGCTCCAGATACTCAGTTTTCTAATGATCAATTAGCCTTTTAAAATGATAAACTTGGATTAGCTAACACAACGTACCATTGGTACATTAGTCATTTACAACATTAACAATGTCTACATTGTATTTCTGATCAATTTGATGTTATTTTAATGGACAAAAAAAGTAGCTTTTCTTTCAAAAACAAGGACATTTCTAATTGACCCCAAACATTTGAACGGTAGTGTAGTGTAATTCAAATAAATGCCACATCAAAACATAATCACGCTTCAACTCGGCGAAGTCAATTACATTCAGTTACAAAAGTACAAATCAGAAAAGTACAAATCAATTTGGGGAGAGGAGCAGTGCTGGCGGGGGCTGCGGGGGCCTTCCTGTCTTTGTTTGTGGTGTTAATATGAGCCCAGCTATCCCAGGGGTCTTTGGGCCCTGTCCATCTAGCGAAAAGGGACACGGACGCCACAACGAGAGGGCTGGGGCACGGTGGCCTTGAAGTTGCCTTTGCCGCCTCAGGGGAAACAAGCAAATAGAAAAATTGAATTAAACTACAACATCCTCCCTCCTCCGCCCCTGTATCTAGGGGAGTGTGCTGGCTTTTCTCATCCTTCAATTTCTCTTTCTGTATGTTCTGGCTCAAAAGGATCCAGGATATGTGAATTGAGGTGTAGGCAAAACATTTATCTTTCTTTCTCCCGCTCGCCCTTTCTCTCCCTTTCTCTCCCTTTCTCGCTGGCATAAAATACAGGAACTCACATTGCCAACATCTACGAAAGTACTCTCTCTCGATCACTCTGTCTCACCCGAACTTACACACAGTATTTTTCTTGTCCTCTCCCCCTTTGCCTCACCATATCACCTTGTCTTTCCATCATCTCCACACGACAAGACTCACAGTGAAGGGTCACACGTTCAAAGGCCACGGTAATTGCTGCTCCAGGTCTCATCTCTTTAGATCCTCTTGCCTTATCTGAACACATTAACAGGCCCACAAGCACCACCGGGGGACGAAGAGGAGGGAGGCCTGAACATTAGCAAATGGCTTCCGCGTTCAAATGAACGGGGCGCTAAGTGGCCATCTACCTACACAGGATATCTTGTCAAGGAAGTGTAGCCGACAAAAAGTTGCTTCTGACAGAGAGAGGAAGAGAGAGGTAGAGAGAGAGAGAGAGAGAGGGAGAGGGAGGAAGAAGAATAAGAAGAAGAGAGAGAGGAGAGATAACAAGCTATTTATCTGAAAGCTGTCAGCCTGCCTTCACCTGAGCATTAGAGTAAACAGGTTTCCATTAATGGCACTCGTCACACAGAGGCATTGTGGGAAAGCAGCAGCGCACCGCTGGGGAAATGATGGTTATCAGCGTAATCACAGCTGATTCCTCCCTGCTTTTTAGTGCTCCAACACTCCCACAACAAATTGGCTATCACCATATTTCAATGAAATGATCTGGCTGCGGATGCCTACGAAAGAGCAGTAAGAACGGCTGACAGTGTAGTGTTGTATTTTAAAAGTAATGGGGGGTTTAATGTGTTTTTTTTGGGGGGGGGCATCTGCTGAAATTATAGTTATAAAAATAGCTACATTTCATCCCCTGACTCAACTGTCGTCTCGTTCCAAACAAAGAGGAATGGAAGACAGTTATCGGAATGCAGAGTAGTGGGTAAAGGCATAAAAGGGAAGACCGTGAAAAAGTTTCAGGACACTTTTCTGACGGATGCACTTTAGCAAATACACTTCCTAAACTGAACACGAGTCAGCACTGAAAGGGCCTGAAATAAGAAAAAAAAACTGGAATAAGCACAAGTTTGTTGGGTAAGTTGTCTGTGAATAGTCTACCGTAAATGGACTTTGTTCAGCAATCAATCTATCAAAAACAGTAAGGCTACTTCGGTTCAAAGACATATGTCACGCCTTGGTCTTAGTATTTTGTGTTTTAGTTAATTAGTTGGTCAGGCCAGGGTGTGACATGGGTTTATGTTTGTTGTATTTCTTTCTTTTTTTAGTTATTGGGATTGTGGCTGATTAGGGGTGTGTGTTGCATAGGTTTGGCTGCCTGAGGCGGTTCTCAATCAGAGTCAGGTGATTCTCGTTGTCTCTGATTGGGAACCGTATTTAGGTAGCCTGGGTTTCACTTTGTATTTCGTGGGTGATTGTTCCTGTCTCTGTGTAGTGTTCACCAGACAGTTTCGGTCACTTTTGGATTTTCTTTTTTTTTCTTGTATTGGAAGAGAAAAGAACGAGCTCCATTCTCCTTGCGGAGATGGTGCTAAATACATCATCACGGTCGGTCCCTGGGATTGGGCTGGCTAACACGATTCGTTTTGCTTGGAAGGAAAAGGAGTTGGAGCCTTTAGGACGAGAATCTTTTGGAAGGATTATATTGATGGGGATTCTAAAGCTGACGGTGAAGGACGTGTTTTGTTTCCAAGGCAACTCGTTGGAGGGAGCATACGACGTCGCGCTATATACGGAAGAAAAACATGATGATATCCTGAGAAGGGCAAGAGCAGTGGGAGGTGAGAGGCCGATGTGCCACTACGAAATATCAAGTCTGGCGAAGAATAACTTTAGGGTTGTAACTGTTAACATGTACAACCCTTACGTTAAGGATGAAGAGGTGATGGCTTTTCTGGGGAGATACATGGATAACGTTTCCTCAGCTAGGCACCTCAAAGACTCCCTTGGGTTTTGGAATGGGAGGAGAGGTTTCCAGGCCCTCCTCAGGGAGGACCCAAAGGGACATGGTGGCTACCTTCATCCTCCTGCTATGTTCTCCCTTGGGGCTGACAGGGGGACATTGTTTTATGCACGTCAGCCCCCATTTTGCAGGCGCTGTATGGCCTATGGTCACATTTTCGCCTCGTGCAGCATGAGAAAATGCAGATTTTGTGGATCTGAGGATCACGAGGCGAGGGATTGTGACAAGCCTAAGACATGCCATGGGTGTGGCTCGTCAGCACACCTGTGGCGGGGTGCCCGGCCCGTCAGAGGTCATATGCGTCTGCGGCTGGGGGGGAGCAGGAGCGGGGGATGGGGGAAGAAGAGGAGGGGAAGGAAACACGCCTCATGACAAGAATACAAGTCCAGAGGGGAAGGCCACAAGGAAGGAAGAGGAGCAAGAAGCGGCGGATGGAAGAGAGAAGGAAACGGAAGGCACGGGAGTAGGAGAACCAGGAAAAGCGGTGGAAGAAGGCAACCAAGTGGAGGAGCATGAGAGAGAAGAAAGCGAGGGAGGAGTGGTGGAGAAGGAGATGGTGGAAGAGAAAGTGGACTGGGGGGAAAGTGACATGGTGGAAGAGATGAGGGGTATGGTGGAGGAGCTGGCGGGGGGGGTGGTATCTCTCCACTGCCGCCATCACCAAAGAAGAGAATGAAGAGGAGGGTGCGATTGGCCGACAGTGAGGGGGAGGGGATGGCCAAGAGAGTGATGGGGGTGGGAGAAACCTCTGGGTTGCTGCTGGTTTCCCAAGACTCTCAACTTCATTTGGGTGGGGACACACCTAACAAGACTCAGGACTGGGTACAGGAGGAGGTGGGGAGTTTTTTGTTTGGGGACTCAGCCTCCCCAATTTTTTTCCAAACCAGCTGCAACACTGGGGAGGGGGAGGATTGTTGGGGTAGACCCAGGGTGCAGGGCACCCCGAAGACAAACACTATTCCTGCATCCTGGGATGGTGTGATGGAGGAAGTGGGGGGGATGTCGGGATTACGGATGGTGTTCTCACCGGTAGATATAGGGCAGGGGAGCATCGGGTGAGTCTCCTGTTTTTTTTTTCTGTCTGAGTTTAGAATTTGTGTATATTACATGTTTTATTTTTTTCATGGAGTCTAATTTTACTTTTGTTAGTTTAAATGTAAGGGGTTTAAGAGATATTGTTAAGAGGAGAGTGGTTTTTAGTTATTTGGAGGGTGTGGGTTTTGATTTTAGTTTTTTACAGGAGGTTCACCTGAGGGATGGAGGGGATGTTAGTAGATTTAAGAGGGAGTGGGACAAGGGGGAGTCGGTTTGGTGTGTAGGGGGGGTGCACTCATCGGGGGTAGGAATTTTGTGTGGGCACAGTGAGGTAAAAGTGGAGGATTAATTTGTGGTAATGCAGGGGAGGGTTATAGGGGTGGATGTCACGATAAGGGATTGTAAATATAGATTAGTGGTGGTGTATGGGCCACAGGTGGTGGCAGACAGGAAGGAGATGGTGGACTGTCTGACACCCCTGTGTGTCACAAATAGGAAATTAGTGATAGGGGGGGGGTTTAATACAGATTTAGGAAGAGGGGGGATAACAGTGCAGGCGCCATTGCTAGGCTAATGGCTTGCCATGGTCTGGTAGATGGTGGTATGCATACTCCGAAAATGGACGGTCCTACATGGCGTAACTCCAGTGGGGTTGAGCGGAGGCTCGATTATATTTTTGTACCCAGGTCTTTGGGAAAGTTGTCTGGGCGGCTGTTGCCTGTTTTCTTTTCGGATCACGACGGGGTGCTCCTGCAGGTGGGGTCGCCAGTCTGCCTCTTTGGTAAGGGGTACTGGAAGCTAGATCGGGATGTGCTGGTGGAGCAGGTTTTTGTTGACGGGTTTTATGTTTTCTTTAGGAGGCTTGAGGGTCTCCGGTCCATGTGCGAGGGGGTGTTAGAGTGGTGGGAATTAGTTAAGGTGAGGATTAGGGCTTTTATAATAGGGTATTGCAAGAGGAAAAAAAGGGAGGAGAGGAGGGAGGTGGATCGTATCCAAAGGTTAATTGAACTCGAATACGAGGCAGGCAACCTCGGCGGGTCGTTTGACTGGGAGAGATCCTCAACCCTAAAGGCGCAGCTCAGGGAGTTGCAGGAGCGGAAGGCTCGAGCTTTCCTGGAGCGTGCGCATAGCGGCTTTCTAGAACATAATGAGACTTGTTCTGCTATGTTCTTTAAGTTGGTTAGGGCAAGACAGAGTAGGAAGGTAATGCATAATTTGGGAAGAAAATGGTAGTATAGTTAGAGAACCAGAGGATATGGTCAGGGTGACAACTGATCATTTCCAAGGTTTATTTAAGGAAAGGGAAATAGATGTAGAGCAGGGAAATGTGTTTTTAGAACACTTGTCCAGGCGGTTGCCGGAGGACATTAGAGAAGTGATGGAGGCCCAGATTTCACTAGAAGAGGTTGAGAGCGCTCTTAGGAGGATGGGAAAAGGGAAGGTGCCTGGGATGGATGGGCTGCCGGCTGAGTTTTATCTCAAGTTTTGGGGTTTACTTGGACCAGTGGTCCTCGAAGTCTTGAAGGCCATCCTTGAGACGGGGGTCCCGGGGGGGATCAATGGCTGTTGGTGTGCTGTCACTTTTATATAAGAAGGGGGAAGTAACTGACCTTGGCAACTGGCGGCCGTTGACCATGCTGTGTGTAGATTACAAGCTACTTGCAAAGGTTTTAGCAGACCGGTTACGCACAGCCCTTCCCTACGTCGTTCATGAGGATCAGACGTGCGGGGTAGAGGGCCGCTCTATTAGATGGAACCTACAGTTAATCAGGGACTCCATCGCTTGGGTTGAAGATAGAGGACTGCCTTTTATGGTAGCAGCGCTAGATCAGGCGAAAGCCTTTGATCGCGTGAATAGATAATTTTTATTCAGAGTGTTAGGTAGATTAGGATTTGGGGAGAAGTGGCTGCGTGCGCACCCAGAGGTTGAAGTTGCCCGAGTAGGTTTAGATCATAGGCACCTGTACGAGGAGGTCAGAAAGGCAGAGAGTCCGGCGCCTGTAGTAGGCATCTCGGAAGTGGTCTGGGAGGGAGTGCAGGTGCGGGGTCTGGACAACAGGCTCAAGGACCTGAATTGGTTGAGCCTTCATAAGTGTTTGCCGGTACGTTCCATCTTGTACCGGTATAGTTTAGTGCAATCCCCCACCTGTCCAAGATCCTCTTGTGGCAGGGAGGAGACTGTGCGCCATGTATTTTGGGACTGTGCCTTTGCCGGAGTAGTATAGTGTAGTAGTAGTATAGTAGTAGTAGTGTTGTTAGGTTTGGTAAAGGGGGATTTTGTATTGACGTGGGCCAGGTTAGAGAGGGGTGTAGGGAGAGTGAGAGGGATGGATAGGGACAGGTTTCTGCTCTGGCTTCTCATGAGTCTCTTTAAACGGGGGCTGTGGGAAGCAAGGCTGAACATGGCGAAGACAGGGAGAGATTGGGGGGTGGAAGTGATAGTGAGGAGAGTGGAAGGAGATTTGAGGGGGAGGATGAAGAGGGAGGAGAGGAAGTGGGGGCAGCATGCTGCTTGGGAGAGGTGGAAGGGGGGTTTAGGGCTGGGTGTCATTTAGATTTGTAAGAGGATAGATTAGGGACGGGGAGATAGGGAAAGGTATTTTGTAGGGTGACGGGGAGGGAAGATGCTCCCCTGAGGTTTTGTTTGGGGTTTATGTTTAGTTTAATTTAATTAGTTTAATTAAAAATACCATTATTTGTGTATGTATGTAAATTATGATTTGTAAAGAATGAATGGTATTGAAGATAATAAATTATTTTTTATAAAAAAAACAAACAGGCTGTATAGGTTTTTCACGTTCCGTTTGTTGTTTTTGTTATTTCATGTATCGTCATTTGTTCTATTAAAAACATGAGTAACCAACACGCTGCATTTCGGTCCGACTCTCTTTCGACAAACGAAGAACGCCGTTACAGAATCACCCACCACACACGGACCGAGCAGCGTGTCAACAGGCAGGAGCAGCCCAAAGAGGAGCTGCGTATTAAGGATTTCTGGACATGGGAGGAAATCTTTGACGGGAGAGGACCCTGGGCTAAACCAGGGGATTGTAGCCGCCCAAAGGTGCAGCAGGAGAAGAGGAAACAGGAGCAGCCCAAAGAGGAGTACAGTATGGACTATACGACGTGGGAAGAAATAGACAGGTGGGCGGCCGACCCAGAGAGAGTGCCGGAGCCCGCCTGGGATTCGCTGGAGCAGTGCGAAGAGGGCTATAGGAGAATGGAGTCGAAAAGAAGGACACGGCGGCGCAGAGCGAAACCCGGGAATCAGCCCCAAAAATTTCTTGGGGGGGGGCTATCAGTGAGTATGGCTACGCCAGGTAGGAGACCTGCACAAACTCCCTGTGCTTACCGGGGGGCTAGAGTGACCGGGCAGGCACCGTGTTATGCAGTGGTGCGCACGGTGTCCCCAGTGCGGGTGCATAGCCCAGTGCGGTATATTTCAGCTCCGCGTATCGGCCGGACTAGATTGAGCGTCGAGCCAAATGCCATGAAGCCGGCTCTACGCATCTGGTCCCCAGTGCGTCTCCTTGGGCCGGCTTACATGGCACCAGCCTTGCGCTCGGTGTCTCCGGTTCGCCTACATAGCCCAGTGCGGGCTATTCCACCTCGCAGCACTGGCAGGGCAACCGAGAGTATTCAACCAGGTAAGGTTGGGCAGGCTCGGTGCTCAAGAGCTCCAGTGCGCCTGCACGGTCCGGTCTATCCAGTACCACCTCCACACCCCAGCCTTCCGGTAGCAGCTCCCCGCACTAGGCTTCCTGTGCGTGTCCTCGGCCCAATACCACCAGTGCCAGCACCACGCATCAGGCCTACAGTGCGCCTCGCCTCTCCTGCTCTGTCGGAGCCTTTCTCCTCTCCAGCGCTGCCGGAGCCTCCTGCCTGTTCGGAGCAGCCTGAGCTGCTAGTCTGCATGGAGCAGCCAGAGCTGCCAGTCTGCATGGAGCAGCTAGAGCTGCCAGTCTGCAAGGAGCTGCCAGTCTGCATGGAGCAGCTAGAGCTGCCAGTCTGCAAGGAGCTGCCAGTCTGCAAGGAGCTGCCAGTCTGCATGGAGCAGCTAGAGCTGCCAGTCTGCAAGGAGCTGCCAGTCTGCATGGAGCAGCTAGAGCTGCCAGTCTGCAAGGAGCTGCCAGTCTGCAAGGAGCTGCCAGTCTGCATGGAGTTGCCAGTCTGCATGGAACAGTCAGAGCTGTCAGTCTGCAAGAAGCCGCCAGAGCCGCCAGTCAGCATGGAGCAGCAAGAGCCGTCAGTCAGCATGAAGCAGCCAGAGCCGTCAGTCAGCATGAAGCAGCCAGAGCCGTCAGTCTGCCAGGATTTGCCAGTCAGCCAGACCCTTCCAGATCTGCCAGTCAGCCAGACCCTTCCAGATCTGCCAGTCAGCCAGACCCTTCCAGATCTGCCAGTCAGCCAGACCCTTCCAGATCTGCCAGTCAGCCAGACCCTTCCAGATCTGCCAGTCAGCCAGACCCTTCCAGATCTGCCAGTCAGCCAGACTCTTCCAGATCTGCCAGTCAGCCAGACTCTTCCAGATCTGCCAGTCAGCCAGACTCTTCCAGATCTGCCAGTCAGCCAGACTCTTCCAGATCTGCCATTCAGCCAGACTCTTCCAGATCTGCCATTCAGCCAGACTCTTCCAGATCTGCCATTCAGCCAGACTCTTCCAGATCTGCCATTCAGCCAGACTCTTCCAGATCTGCCATTCAGCCAGACTCTTCCAGATCTGCTAGTCAACCAGACTCTTCCAGATCCGCCAGTCAGCCAGGATCTGCCGGATTCAACTGCCTGGCTGGGCTTCATCTAAGTAATGGGCTTCTTCTCAGTACTGGGCTTCCTCTCAGTACTGGGCTGCCCCTCAGTCCCGGGCTGCCCCTCAGTCCCGAGCTGCCCCTCAGTCCCGAGCTGCCCCTCAGTCCCGAGCTGCCCCTCAGTCACGAGCTGCCCCTCAGTCCCGAGCTGCCCCTCAGTCCCGAGCTGCCCCTCAGTCCCGAGCTGCCCCTCAGTCCCGAGCTGCCCCTCAGCCACGAGCTGCTCCTCAGTTCAGTGGGGTTCTGGGTGAGGACTATTCGGCCATGGTCGGCGGCGAGGGTGGATCATCCCAGGACGCGAAGGGGAGGAACTATGACATTTATGGAGTGGGGTCCACTTCCCGAGCCGGAACCGCCACCATGGACAGACGCCCACCCGGACCCTCCCTATGGTTTTGAGGTGTGTTCGGGAGTCCGCACCTTAGGGGGGGGGGTTCTGTCACGCCTTGGTCTTAGTATTTTGTGTTTTAGTTAATTAGTTGGTCAGGCCAGGGTGTGACATGTGTTTATGTTTGTTGTATTTCTTAGTGGGGTTTTTTAGTTATTGGGATTGTGGCTGATTAGGGGTGTGTGTTGCATAGGTTTGGCTGCCTGAGGCGGTTCTCAATCAGAGTCAGGTGATTCTCTGATTGGGAACCGTATTTAGGTAGCCTGGGTTTCACTTTGTATTTCGTGGGTGATTGTTCCTGTCTCTGTGTTAGTGTTCACCAGACAGGCTGTATAGGTTTTTCACGTTCCGTTTGTTGTTTTTGTTATTTCATGTATCGTCATTTGTTCTATTAAAAACATGAGTAACCAACACGCTGCATTTCGGTCTGACTCTCTTTCGACAAACGAAGAACGCCGTTACACATAGGGCTAAATAAAGTCTCATCTCGGGTCACACGAAAACGTGTTTGAGTTAATATAAAGGGGAGTTTTCTATTGATTCATGCAATCAACATGTTTCATGCAGTGAAAAGGAAGACCACTTTTATTCTCAAAGATAAAAGTTTCTGCCTCGTCCGCTTGACTAGGCTCCTTTATCTGTTCTCTATTGAACTGTGTATTCTCCTGATATGACTGATTTGATTTGCCCTATGTCTGACTCTGACCTAACTGGGATTATATTACTCATATGATCTGTAGCCACGGATGTAGCCTACACTGTTTACTCAACATCCAGCTGATTGTGGTTCCATTGCTCACTGCTATTGGCCTACTGCTTCTCGTCTCTCCGTGGCTGTATATCTCCACAGTTCTGTTCTGGTATGTCGGCTGAGCTCTGAAGTTGTATAGCCACAATGCTAAATACACTGTGGGGGCCACACAATTAACTACAGGGTCAACCCAAGGTCAGGCCAACGAGTGTGTGACGTTGGGACAAACCGCTTGCAGAGAAGAAGGGGATGAGAGCGGATCAAGTCACACACACACACACACACACACACACACACACACACACACACACACAGATACAGATCAGACACACACCCATTAGCCTCACTCACAGTGGTAAGCAGCCAGGTGCTCGAGCATACTGTAGTGAGGAGAAAAATACCTTAATGATGGTGTGCTCTGTTTGTCTCCTGCTTTGGCTGACAGTGTAACACTACAGGCAGGGACACTTTATTTTAGGTGACAACACCAGACCTGGGTTCAAAACAATGATGTATACACACCCTGGATTGCTGATGCTATGAATTGGCCGATTAGAGGCTTTTTGAAGCTACTGGTCGGCCATATTGGTACTCTTCAGAAGGAGCAGTCCTCCATAGGAATGTATGGAAATCTACAGTACTTAAATTAAATATTTCAAGGAAAAAATGACATGCATTTGAGTATACGACAGAAATATTAGTACTCAAGAAAAAATGTATACTTTAAGGAATAGGTAGGAATATAGGAATATATTATATATACAGTACCAGTCAAAAGTTTGAACACACCTACTCATTCAAGGGTTTTTCTTAATTTTTACTATTTATTACATTGTAGGATAATAGTGAAAACATCAAAACTATGAAAAATACATATGGAATCATGTAGTAACCAAAAAAGCGTTAAACAAATAAAAATCTATTTTAGATTTTAGATTCTTCAAAGTTGCCACAAAGTAGCCACTTTACTCAGTACTTTGTTGAAGCACCTTTGGCAGTGATTACAGCATCAATTCTTCTTGAGAATGACGCTACAAGCTTGGCATACCTGTATCTGGGGAGTTTCTCCCATTCTTCTCTGCAGATCCTCTCAAGCTCTGTCAGGTTGGATGGGGAGCGTTGCTGCACTGCTCTTTTCAGGTCTCTCCAGAGAAGTTTGATCGGGTTTAAGTTCAGGCTCTGGCTGGGCCTCTCAAGGACATTCAGAGACTTGTCCGGAAGCCACTCCTGCGTTGTCTTGGCTGTGTGTTTAAGGTTGTTGTCCTGTTGGAAGGTGAACCTTTGTCCCAGTCTGAGGTCCTGAGCGCTATGGAGCAGGTTTTCATCAAGGATCTCTCTGGACTTTGCTCTGTTCATCTTTCTCTCGATCCTGACTAGTCTCCCAGTCTCTGCCGCTGAAAAATATCCCCACAGCATGATGCTGCCAGCACCATTTTGGCAAACTCCAAGCGGGCTGTCATGTACCTTTTACTGAGGAGTGGCTTCCGTCTGGCCACTCTAACAAAGGCCTGATTGGTGGAGTGCTGCAGAGATGGTTGTCCTTCTGGAAGTTTCTCCTATCTCCATAGATGAACTCTGGAACTCCGTCAGAGTGACCATCAGGTTCTTGGTCACCTACGTGACCAAGACCCTTCTCCCCCGATTGCTCAGTTTGGCCAGGTGGTCAGCTCTAGGAAGCGTATTGGTGGTTCCAAACGTCTTCCATTTAAGATTTGTTTTATTTTTTGTTTAACCTTTATTTAACTAGGCATGTCAGTTAAGATCAAATTATTATTTACAATGACGGCATACCCCAGCAAAACCCTCCCCTAACCCGGACGACGCTGGGCCAATTGTGCACCGCCCTATGGGACTCCTGATCACGGCCGGTTGTGATACAGACCGGGATCGAAACCGGGTCTGTAGTGATGCCTCTAGCACTGTGATGCAGTGCTTAAGACCGCTGCGCCACTCACGAATGAATGATAGAGGCCACTGTGTTCTTGGGGATCTTCAATACTACAGACATTTCTAGGTATGCTTTGACACAATCCTGTCTCTGAGCTCTACGGACAATATCTTAAACATCATGGCTTGGTTTTTGCTCTGAAATGCACTGTCAACTGTGGGACATTATATGCACAGGTGTGTGCCTGTCCAAATCATGTCCAATCAATTGAATTTACCACAAGTGGACTCCAATCAAGATGTAGAAACATCTCAAGGATGATCAATGGAAACAGGATGCACCTGAGCTCAATTTCAAGTCTCAAAGCAAAAGGTCTAAATACTTATGTAAATAAGGTATTTCTGTTTTTAATTTTTACTTTCCCTCTACCCAAATACAATGCACATAGGTCATCCCATCTAACTCATAACGTGATAATTACTACTTTTAGGCTAATTACACAATTATAAACAGACTAAAAGGGGCTAAAATAGTCTCCAACAAAGGCTTGCGACAATTGAGTCATGGATTGTGTATGTGTGCCACTCATAAGACGAATGGGTATGACAAAATATGTAAGTGCCTTTTAAATTGGGTATGGTAGTAGGTGCCAGGCATACCGGTTTGAGTGGGTCAACAGCTGCAACGCTGCTGGGTTTTTCACGCTCAATAGTGTGTATTAAGAATGGTCCACCACCACCCAAAAGACCTCCAGCCAATTTGACACAACTGTGGGAAGCATTGGAGTCAACATGGGCCAGCATCCCTGTGGAACGCTTTCGACACCTTGATTGAGTTTGATTGTTGTGATGTGACCCATAGATAAGTCCCAAAACTGCGAACCCCACCCACCTGGCATTTGAACCCAGGTCTTGTCATCATATGGGGCATAATGTACATCAGCTGAGTGCCATAATCTGCTTGTAACATGGTAGTACTGTAGCTCTTCTTTTCATCGATTCTCATGAGCTTATTAGGATGTTAATATGTTTTGGGGGGTGATTAGGTAACTATTCTAAGTCAAAGGTAACCTGTTTAACAATGAAAAAGAAAAATCTACTTCTAATTTTGTTACGTTATATGCCGTTTACAAGCCCTTAATTTGTGTTTGTGTGGAATAAAGCTCGGAATATATTATCATAAATACGCTTTTATTTTCAAATGCTGTTAAGGGGCAATTTTTTTTAGCGTTCTAAGGAAATATGTATGACTGAAAGGGAGTGACAAGGAATGAACATCACTGATTAATTGATTAATGAATTGCACTTTCAAGTCAGGATGAAATAGATGGACTCATGACTACCTATGGATAGATGGACTGAGAGCTGTTTTTAAGTCAAGGCCACATGCAATATTAAGAGAGTGACAGTGGCTGGAGAGAGCGACACTGGTTTTAGCAACAGCATCAGAAGGGATGGGCACCGAGCCCCTTATAAAACATTCATCCATGCTTTACCACCCTCTGCCATTAGTGTCTACGTGTGTGCTAGATTTCACACACACACACACACACACACACACACACACACACACACACACACACACACACACACACACACACACACACACACACACACACACACACACACACACACACACTCTAACACAGCCCAGGGCCATATGGAAATTGTTCAATGTACCCTAAAAGTCACATTTACGGAATACCAATAAAGAAGAATGATGTCTAACCAAGTCCACTGACCCTTGCACAATGCAAGTCTCCCTCTGTCTCTCTGGCGTGTCAACATCCTGTTTCAGTGTCGCCCCATCGCCTAATTTTGCTGTTTGTTTTTTCCTGCTTGGCTTGGTACATTAGCTAGCTAGCTTGTTAGCTCAGTTAGCTAGCTAGCTTTAATTATTATTATTTATTTTTAAACATTATTAGGCTAACTAGGTATTCGCCCAGAGGAGGAAAGCAGCTTACTTCATTTAGTTAGGCCTCTCCTGCTCGGTGGACTTGTTTGACATGCTTGTCAGTTCTCCTTCAGGGAGATGAATCTGGCAAAATGTTTATAAAATACCTGAAAACATCTCCCCTGAACAAATAAAGCTGTGTCTGTCTGTCACAAACTCACTGGTGTGGGAAAATGTGGGCCAGACTCAGTTGAAATTTTTTTGCAAGTTTGCTAGCAAGAGTGTGAGTTCAAGACAGACAGCAAAGTAGAGAGGATTGAAAGACTATGCTGCTTTAAGTTTGTAAAATAACATTTTTACGTTTGGTTGCCAACAGTTGTTGGTTCAGAATAATACAATTACTGTGCCAGCCCTATGTGTGCTGCAAGAAGTGGAACCATTCCAAAACACACATACACACAGTGTGTACTGCCACTCAGGCAGTGGTGTGAGACGCATTTTTACACCGGTGAGTGTAATTCTGCCATCATATCCCCACCCTACACTCCCTGCCCTAACCTCCACCTTCCACTCCCCATTAATTTCCACTCTCCACTCCCATCTCCCCGGTAGGCCATATAGGCCCTCCCGTTTAGGGGTGCTCTGTATGATTCCCAACTCCCTCTCACCCTGCACCACCTCCACCACCACTTCCTCTTCCCCTGAATCTGGGGTGCACTGGAGTGTCTCTACACCCAGAGAGCGATGGCTCCTGCCAGAGCCCTGGGTAAAGGCAGAGGCAGAAAAGGCAGCCGAGGCGTCACACACACAGGGGCCATAAATAGCCTAGGCCCTGCCTGTGACATTACCTGCCTACGACAAGATAATCATGATGAATCGCTGCCGAGCTAACCACCAGCACCAGGGAACAAAGAGAGAGGCTCCGACGCAGTGAGAAAGCACCTCTTCTCCCTCTCATCTCTCTTTGCTTTCTCTCACGCCTCCCTCTTTCTTCTCGCTCCTTTCTTTCTCTCAGTCATGCCTCCCTCTCTCGTTGCTCTCTTTTGTTTCTTTCATGCCTCCCTCTCTCTTCTCTTTCATGCCTCCCTCTCTCTCCCCCTCTTTTCTATCTGTCATGCCTCCCTCTCTCTTGCTCTCGTCTCTCTCTGTCTTCTATCTGTCAGGCCTCCCTCTCTCTCTCTCTTCCCTGTCATACCTCCCTCTCTCTTCTCTCTCTTTTCTACCTTTCATCCCTCTCTCTCTCTTCCCTGTCATGCCTCCCTCTCTCTCTCTCTCTCTCTCTCTTCCCCTGTCATACCTCTCTTCTCTCTCTCTCTTCTACCTTTCATAAATCCCTCTTCTATTTTCTTTCTCTCATGCCTCCCCATGTCTCTTCTATCTTTTTCTTTTCTATATACTTTCTACAAAGAAGATGGAGCGCTAGCGTGTAATCATAAAAATAGTAATATAGTGATTGAACGCTAACAATGGCGTTGTGATGGAGCAGGGGTGTTGTACCTCGGTATAAATTGCTGCCTGGATGTGGTGAAACGATGTTAGGGGGTATGGAAGATCAACAATGGATAACAATGAACCTCTACAAAGCTATGCAAAAGTGCAATGGCGGTTATGTGGCTTTATCAAAAGTAGTACTAAAGTAATAGGACCAGGAATATAGCCACCAACACACCACAGGAGGTTGGTGGCACCTTAATTGGGGAGGACGGGCTGATGGTAATGACTGGAGCGGAGTCAGTGGAACGGTGTCAAATACATCAAACATGGTTTCCGGGTGTTTGATGTCATTCCATTTGCGCCGTTCCGGCCATTATTATAAGCCGTCCTCCTCTCAGCAGCCTCCACTGCTCCACACTGATGGAAACTCACAGGTAATTTGTTAGCATTATCGTCTGTTGCTTAACCTTTTACTGCAGTGGGCTAAATCAGAGTCACATAGCGTGTTTATTGGTGGCCTTGCGATAGGATGGGCTCGGATCAACTTTAATGTTCCAAGGGGAAAATTGTCTTAGAGAGACAGTACTGCTGTATACAAAATAGACACACTCAACATAAAAACATTACACACTCAACATAATCCATACATTACACGTTACCCTTATCATCATACACTTCTTCTTATAGCGCCACATACATAATACTTTACATATTCACTTATTCTGTCAGTGGCGTACTAACATCTGCCCGGCTTTACTGATTGCTTATACCTGTTCAACTTACATGTGGGGACCCTATAGCGCCTGTCTGAGGGGAGGAGGGACCCTTATAGCGTCTGTCTGAGGGGAGGAGGGACCCTATAGCATCTGTCTGGGGGAAGGAGGGACCCTATAACGTCTGTCTGGGGGGAGGAGGGACCCTATAACGTCTGTCTGAGGAGGAGGAGGAACCCTATAACGTCTGTCTGAGGAGAGGAGGGACCCTTATAGCGTCTGTCTGGGGGGGAGGAGGGACCCTTATAGCGTCTGTCTGGGGGGAGGAGGGACCCTTATAGCGTCTGTCTGAGGAGAGACCCTATAGCGTCTGTGCGAGGAGAGGAGGGACCCTATAACGTCTGTCTGAGGGGAGGAGGGACCCTTATAGCGTCTGTCTGAGGGGAGGAGGGACCCTATAGCATCTGTCTGGGGGGAGGAGGGACCCTATAACGTCTGTCTGGGGGGAGGAGGGACCCTATAACATCTGTCTGAGGAGGAGGAGGGACCCTATAACGTCTGTCTGAGGAGAGGAGGGACCCTTATAGCGTCTGTCTGGGGGGTAGGAGGGACCCTATAGCGTCTGTCCGTGAGGAGCGTCTGTCCGTGGGGAGGAGGGACCCTTATAGCGTCTGTCTGAGGGGAGGAGGGACCCTATAGCGTCTGTCTGGGGGAGGAGGGACCCTATAGCGTCTGTCTGGGGAGAAGAGGGACCCTATAACGTCTGTCTGGGGAGAGGAGGGACCCTATAGCGTCTGTCTGGGGGGAAGAGGGACCCTATAGCGTCTGTCTGAGGAGAGACCCTATAGCGTCTGTCTGAGGAGAGGAGGGACCCTTATAGCATCTGTCTGAGGAGAGGAGGGACCCTTATAGCGTCTGTCTGAGGGGAGGAGGGACCCTAATAGCGTCTGTCTGGGGGGGAGGAGGGACCCTTATAGCGTCTGTCTGGGGGGTAGGAGAGACCCTATAGCGTCTGTGCGAGGAGAGGAGGGACCCTATAACGTCTGTCCGAGGAGAGGAGGGACCCTATAACGTCTGTCCGGGGGGAGGAGGGACCCTATAGCGTCTGTCTGAGGAGAGACCCTATAGCGTCTGTCTGAGGAGAGGAGGGACCCTTATAGCGTCTGTCTGAGGAGAGGAGGGACCCTTATAACGTCTGTCTGAGGAGAGGAGGGACCCTTATAGCGTCTGTCTGGGGGGGAGGAGGGACCCTTATAGCGTCTGTCTGGGGGGTAGGAGAGACCCTATAGCATCTGTGCGAGGAGAGGAGGGACCCTATAACGTCTGTCCGTGAGGAGGAGGGACCCTATAGCGTCTGTCCGTGGGGAGGAGGGATCCTATAGCGTCTGTCTGAGGGAAGGAGGGACCCTTATAGCGTCTGTCTGAGGGGAGGAGGGACCCTATAACGTCTGTCTGGGGAGAGGAGGGACCCTATAGCGTCTGTCTGGGGGGAGGAGGAACCCTATAGCGTCTGTCTGGGGGAGGAGGGACCCTTATAGCGTCTGTCTGGGGAGAGGAGGGACCCTATAACGTCTGTCTGAGGAGAGGGGGGACCCTATAACGTCTGTCTGGGGAGAGGAGGGACCCTTATAGCGTCTGTCTGAGGGGAGGAGGGACCCTTATAGCATCTGTCTGAGGGGAGGAGGGACCCTATAGCGTCTGTCTGGGGGGAGGAGGGACCCTATAATGTCTGTCTGAGGAGAGACCCTATAGCGTCTGTCTGAGGAGAGACCCTATAGCGTCTGTCTGAGGAGAGGAGGGACCCTTATAGCGTCTGTCAGAGGAGAGGAGGGACCCTTATAGCGTCTGTCTGAGGGGAGGAGGGACCCTTATAGCATCTGTCTGAGGGGAGGAGGGACCCTATAGCGTCTGTCTGGGGGAGGAGGGACCCTTATAGCATCTGTCTGAGGGGAGGAGGGACCCTATAACTTCTGTCTGAGGAGAGGAGGGACCCTATAGCGTCTGTCTGTGGGGAAGAGGGACCCTATAGCGTCTGTCTGGGGGAGGAGGGACCCTTATAGCGTCTGTCTGGGGAGAGGAGGGACCCTATAACTTCTGTCTGAGGAGAGGAGGGACCCTATAGCGTCTGTCTGTGGGGAAGAGGGACCCTATAGCGTCTGTCTGTGGGGAGGAGGGACCCTATAGCGTCTGTCTGTGGGGAGGAGGGACCCTATAGCGTCTGTCTGTGGGGAGGAGGGACCCTATAGCGTCTGTCTGTGGGGAGGAGGGACCCTATAGCGTCTGTCTGTGGGGAGGAGGGACCCTATAGCGTCTGTCTGTGGGGAGGAGGGACCCTATAGCGTCTGTCTGTGGGGAGGAGGGACCCTATAGCGTCTGTCTGTGGGGGAGGGACCCTATAGGTCTGTCTGTGGGGACCCTATAGCGTCTGTCTGTGGGGAGGAGGGACCCTATAGCGTCTGTCTGTGGGGAGGAGGGACCCTATAGCGTCTGTCTGTGGGGAGGAGGGACCCTATAGCGTCTGTCTGTGCGGAGGAGGGACCCTATAGCGTCTGTCTGTGGGGAGGAGGGACCCTATAGCGTCTGTCTGTGGGGAGGAGGGACCCTATAGCGTCTGTCTGTGGGGAGGAGGGACCCTATAGCGTCTGTCTGTGGGGAGGAGGGACCCTATGTCTTTAACTTAGCAGAGAAGCATGAGCTGTTATTCAGGATACATCCTGTCTGGGACATCTTTCAGTGTGACTTCCAGACAGACAGGACAGTGTTGGGAGGTCAGACAAATGACTAAACTGGATGTCTGTGGTAGCCCTTTCCTGCAGTCAAATTACCTATTGGCCTCATACGTGGAATGTTATTAATATTTTTCAGAATTTCATAACTAATCAACATTATTTTATTTAAATGCGAAAATCAGGTGTTTCTATGTGAAACCGTTTTGTTACATTTCAGTCTTCTGTGACGTGTATATAAAGTGTAATATTGTGATAAACTCAAAATTGAATACATTTGAATTCTATATCTGACATGTGTGGAGGATTTCAATAACTCCACGAGTGTGAAATGTATACTTTTGTTTCAAAGTAGATTTGTTTAAGACTACCAAGAAACACTCTGTGACCCTGACTTAGCCCACTGCAGTAAAAGGTTAAAACAGCCTTCTCTCTTCGTCTCATGCTCTCGACTCTTCATGTTTGCTCTGTCTGCTGTGGAGCTGCTTCCATCTCAGACTAGGCTGCCTTGTTATTGCTTATTCAGGGCCTTGCATTGTATTGGGGGGATGTGTGTGTGTGTGTGTGTGTGCACATTGTCTGTACACGTGTGCATGTGTGACTCCGCGTGTGTGCGTGCGTGCGTGCGCGTGTGTGTGTGTGTATGTGTGTAAACAGATGGGAGATTCTGGAGCTATCCCTCCTCATTTCCTACTTTCCCGTCTTGGCTCCTCTTCAACTACTACACAGAAGAGGAAAATCACAATCATGTCGTTTCCAAAGGCATCCGGTGCCTCCCAGGTAACTGCCATCAGAGTCACTAACAAGGGCAGTACATCCATGAACACATCCTAGGCACGACAGACTGAGAGATATTTTCTGGCCAATTACTTTAAGCGGTCCAATGTGGCGCAGACTGTGGGGCGGAGGCGAGCCGCCATTACAATGCAAACACATCCAGAACAGATAATTGGTGTAATAAGTGGATCTCTAGCTACTAGCGTAAACGCATCTGGCCGATAGTAATCACCCGCTTCGCTCACTGTGGGACAATGGAGGCTGCTGAGGGGAGGATGGCTCATAATAATGTCTGGAATGGATTTAAGGGAATGGTATCAAACACATTTGATATCAATCCATTCACTCCATTCCAGCCATTATTATGAGCCGTCCTCCCCTCAGTAGCCTCCACTGCTCATGGGGCCTGGTTCCATTTTTGGCCCTCGGGAAAAGTAGGCAATGTTGTCGCTACCTCGCAGTCCGTCTTCCACCACGGTGCAATAATTGGAGAAACAAACTGGGATAACAAGAGAAATTCAGGCTCAGCCGCCCTTGAAATACACAAACACAAACAGCTTGCATGTAAAGGACATGTATAGGAGGCGTCTGTGGCAAAGTCTGATTTATGCAACAATACGCTTACATGACATATGAATCAAAGTAATACATTCTAACATGCCATACTCCAGTCAATGTAACAGATACTAGTGACACTAAAATCCCACTTGCCAGCAACGGTCATAAAAGTCAAATGTATGACTTTAAAAGGTCTGTATTTGGATCTACAATTTTAGGTAACACTTTGACACCAAACGCCAAAACCCGTTATGACACGGTCATAACTACGTAATAATATCTCATAACAGCTGATATAACTTGTCATAACCTGTCATAATATGGTCATAACACTGTCATGACCCATATATGTACACCTGTTGTGATATATATATATATATATTTTTTATTTTTTATTTTTATTTTTTTATATATATATATATATCGCCTTATTTTATGGCTGGTTACAACACCTACATAAGAGTCTCAAAAGTCACATTTATTCAAATGTGTTTTTTTCCCTGGCCAAGAAGTTTCCTTTCGTTTTAAACTTTGTTTTTTCATTTCTTTGTTGTTTGTTGTAATGAAATATTAACAGTCATGTTTCTTCCCCCCCCCCATCACAATGCACTTTATGACACTGTCATGAAGCATTATGAACATCCTGTGTCACTTTACTTGGACTAAGAAAATGCACTTTATGACACTGTCAAGAAGCATTATGAACATCATAATCATATAAGCCAGATCATATACATGCCATTATGTCAGTCATCCGTCAAAAAGAGGGTGTCTTGTCCTGCTCCTGAAATCTGCTCCTGCAGTCATCCCAGTAATCAGAAACAGAGCATTAGGGTAGGTGCATGTCTGACATCAATTTGTGCGCAATTACAATTCAATATGTTACATTTTCATAAAATGTCATATAACATAAACATACTGTTGACAAGTAGGCTATGGTGTAATATAATGTGTTGCCTTGTTTGGTGGGGTGTGACACTCTTATGTAGGTGTCATAACCAGCCATAAAATAATGCTTTATAAGCCACAGGTCTAAATATATGTGTGACGACAGTGTGATGATCATGACAGGTCATTATGACATATTATGACATGTTTATGACCGTGTCATAACGCGTTACGGCGCTGGGTGTCAAGTAAAGTGTTACCCAATTGCACAACAATGTGAGGAGAAAGATATTTGAGGGATTAAATAAAAGCGAGTCTCGTCTTGAGCAAATTGTTTCAGAAAACAAAACCAAAAAAAGCTCTGTCAATAAACGATAAAACTAATGCTACTATATGAGTTCAGACACGTAATATTTTTAACTGGCAGGTTGATGAAATGTCAAGTGGATTACTTTTGCCATGCTATGATTGTAAGTATTACACTGTTCCTAGTTGTCATCTTGTTCTCGTCTGTCTGAAGACATGGCAGAAAGCCGTTTTACAGTTTTGTATTTTATGTAATAACTTTATTGTTCTGCTTTGAATAACTTTTGACAGAGAGAGAAAAGGAACTGTTGTCAAATATAGCGTAGAGTTGTATGGGGTCGAGCTGCCCATCGGAAACGGAGATGACTTTTCAATGGAATTTAATCATAATCTTCGAGGCTGTTAATAAAGTCAATTATGAAGAAGGAGAGGGCCTAACATTTTGGCAACTTTTGTCTCATCTGGGGGTCTTTTTCTGGGGGGGGGGGATACAGATTACTCCCTGTTATTTGACTATCAGACATGAGTACAACGTTCTGGAGCAAAGAATCAGATGTGCCGGTTTTGCACAAGGTACTCTTTGTTAAATTCCATACAGTAGATCTCTATTCATCTCCAATCCCTGCATGACAGAATGCCAGAAAAGAAGAGGCGTTTGACAGAGAGGGAAATAAGGAGAGTTAAGAGAGAAATAGAAAGCCGGGATGGAGAGAAAGAGAAAGAGAGGGAGAGAAATAGAAAAGCGAAAAAAGGGCCTGACACCGTGCATGAACGCATCGTGGCTGATCGTGTGATCCTATTCTGTGACATGACAGACAGCGATTCCCAGCTGACAGAGATCTCTCTATCTGCCTGTCGGTCTGTCCTCCCTATCTCTATTCATATACAGACCAGGAAGTTGCACTGGCATTTGGTCAAGGTCACTGGGCAAGGTTGACAGTGACAGTGACACTGAGAAAGAGGGAAAAAGCATGAAAGAGAGAGAGAGAATCAGAGAGAGAGAGAAAGAGAGTGCCTAGGGACATGTACTACTCTGTGGCGACCTAAATGCCAGAACTGGACAAGAACCTGACACCCTCAGCACACAGGGGGAACAAACACCTATCTGGAAGTGACAGCATTCCCTCCCCCATGTGCCCCCCCTAAACACAACTACGACAAAATAACCAATAAAACCGGGTCACAACTCCTGCAGCTCTGTCGGACGCTGGGTATGTACATTACATAGTCAATGGTAGGCTTCAAGGGGACTCCCTATGATAGATACACCTACAGTATAGCTCATCTGTTGGCAGTAGTACTGAAGACTACTTTATCATTGACCTCAACCCAGAGTTTCTTAGAGCTTCCACAGTCAGTCCACTGACTGTCACGATCATCATGGGAAGTAGACCAAAGCACAGCGTGGTGGGCGTACATATTCCTTTTCATTAGGATGACGCCGACAAAAACAATGAACAATACAAAAACAACCATGAAGTTTAAGGGCTAAGTCCCATAAACAAAGTTAGCTTCCTACTTCCCACAAATAACAAAGGGAAAAAGGCTACCTAAGTATGATTCCCATTCAGAGACAACGAATTACAACTGTCCCTGATTGAGAATCATACCCGGCCAAAACAAAGAAATACAAAAACATAGAAAATAGAACATAGAATGCCCACTCAAATCACACCCTGACCAAACCAAAAGAGAGACATAAAAAGCTCTCTAAGGTCAGGGCGTGACCTTCTGGGAAAATTGGAAAACTCTAAACAAACAACAGCACGAAGAGTTCAAATTTGACCCCAATAACTAGCGTGGGATGTGAGTCAACAGCAAACTTGGGAAAATCTTCTACATTATCATTAATAGCAAACTCGTACATTTCCTCAGCGAAAACAATGTACTGAGCAAATGTCATACTATACAAATTGATGGAAAATTGTGTTTGGGGAAAAATATACAACATTATAAAATCCATGTACACAAACAACAAGTGTGAGGTTAAAATTGGCAAAAAACACACATTTCTTTCCACAGAGCCGGGGGGGTGAGACAGGGATGCAGCTTAAGCCCCAACCTCTTCAACATTTATATCAATGAATTGGTGAGGGCACTAGAACAGTCTGCAGCACCCAGCCTCACCCTACTAGAATCTGAAGTCAAATGCCTACTATTTGCTGATGATCTGGTTCTTCTCTCCCCAACCAAGGAGGGCCTACAGCTGCACCTAGATCTTCTGCACAGATTCTGTCAGACCTGGGCCCTGACAGTAGATCTTAGTAAGACAAAAATAATGGTGTTTCAGAAAAGGTCCAGTTGCCAGGACCACAAATACAAATTCCACCTAGACACTGTTGCCCTAGAGCACACCAAAAAATATACATTCCTCGGCCTAAACATCAGCACCACAGGTAAATTCCACAACGTTGTTAACGATCTGAGAGACGAGGCAAGAAGGGCCTTCTATGCCATCAAAAGGAACATAAAATTGGGATACCAATTAGGATCTGGCTAAAAATACTTGAATCAGTTATAGAACCCACTGACCTTTTGGCTGTGAGGTTTGGTGTCCACTCACCAACTAAGAATTCACAAAATGGGACAAACACCAAATTGAGACTCTGCATGCACAATTCTGCAATAAATATCCTCAGTGTACAATGTAAAACACCAAATAATGCATGCAGAGCAGAACTAGGCTGATACCCGCTAATGATCAAAATGCAGAGAAGAGCCGATAAATTCTACAACCAGAGAAAATAACATGGAGAAGAGCCCACTAAGCAAGCTGGTCCTGGGGCTCTGTTCACAAACACAGACCTCACAGAACCCCTGGACAGCAACGCAATTAGACCCAACCAAATCATGAGAAAACAAAAAGAGAATTACTTGACACATTGGAAGGAACAGAGAGTACACAGTGACAGAATACCTGACCACCTTGACTGACCCAAAATGATAGAGATCTTTGACTATGTACAGACTCAGTGAGCATAGCCTCGCTATTGAGAAGGCCGCCGAAGGCAGACCTGGCTCTCAAGAAAAGACAGGCTATGTGCACACTGCCCACAAAATTAGGTGGAAACTGAGCTGCACTTCCTAACCTCCTGCCAAATGTATGACCATATTAGAGACACATATTTCTCTCAGATTACACAGACCCACAAGAATTTGAATACAAATCCAATTTTGATCAACTCCCATATCTATTGGGTGAAATACCACAGTGTGCAATCACAGCAGCAAGATGTGTGACCTGTTGCCACAAGAAAAGGGCAAACAGTGAAGTACAAACACCATTGTAAATACAACCTATATTTATGTTTATTTATTTTCCTTTTGTACTTTAACTATTTGCACATCATTACAATACTGTATATAGACACATATGACATATGACATTTGACATGTATTTATTATTTTGTAAGTGTAATGTTTACTGTACACCTTTTATTGTTTATTTCACTTTTGTTAATGATCTATTTCACTTGCTTTAGACTAGCATTTGGTTTTCAACAGCAGAGATTTGTATAAGCCCTCTGACCTTTTCAATACTATTTCATTATTGAATTGCATCTCCACTGTCCCATATGAAGTGAATGTGCCCGAAGTACACTGATAGCAGATTGAGATGGTTGTCATAGCAACTGTTGACTGGCTAAATCGATACATTGTTGCAAAAACTAAAATGTATATAAGTGGAACATTTATTTTGATCTGTTCGGCGGCATCACTATGGATGAATGGGAAAAATAGATGGTAATAATACCCAGGCATGCAGATTTGGAGGATACTGCATTGAATGACCTAGAGAATAGCGGCAACGAGAAAAACACTTTTAAGAATGCAACCTGGGCTGCGAGTTGCTTCGAGGGCTGGCTAGCTGAGAAGAAAAACATTGAGAGACTTGCACTTTCTCGGGTGATCAATATTTATTTCTAGGCACTGTAGTAAACTATAGCCTAATCATATTTACGAAGTACATTTCCTTTGAACAGATAAACTGTCCAGGGCTTATCCGTCCACGCATAGGCCTACTCTATTTGAGACCACACACGCACCTGATCTTGCACATATAGCTACTGAACTTGAAGCAGCAAGAATGATGACAGCGGACACTTGCACTTTCTCCTGAGCTACGTTTTGCATATAAGATATAGCCTACCTTTTAGGAGGAAGATTTACAGGCAGAGACACATAAATGGGTAATCAAGTTATTGAAAATGAAAAGGCGCAATGCTCGCTCACCATGGTAGCCTGTGCGCGCGTTTTCCTTTGCAATTATGAAAAAAATGTGGAATTGCACGTTAACTCACGTTAGTTGAGCGCCCTCCACTTCTTTTCATTATCAATATGGATTTACATACATATGATTAGACTGTAGTTAATACATTGTAAGTTAATTTCCTTGGAAAGATAACTGCCATATGATTCTCCGCCCAAGCATGTAGGCGCACTTGAACTTGCACGCCCAACGAGGAGAGGAGAGGTAGGCTACTGAAATTGAATCGGCAAATGTTCAGTGTGTGAATAATGCAACAAAGGTGTGCTTTTAACACACCTTTGTGTTATAGGCCTAAGCTAACACATACAAAGCAGAACGACGACCATTTCCAAATAATCTGTGGGGGAACATAAATATATTAAATCTCCAAATTGTGTCTGACGGCATGCTTCCACCCATATGACGCAATGATTTCTGTTGGGATCGGCAGGTCCTGCGGGAATGCAGCCCTCAAGTGTGATGTGCAACTTCCGACACACTCCACGCTGAGTCAAATAAAGTTTTTCGTCTGAAAATGCTGAAAACAAGCGTTTCTTGGCAGTGACTTTTTTTTAAACCAAAACTAAAGGGTTGACCACAACTAAAAAGTATTGAGTCACTCCTAAACACAGTCTAATCTCAGTTAACCTCTTACATCTATGGGGGCGCTATTTCATTTTTGGATGAAAAACGTTCCCGTTTTAAACAAGATATTTTGTCACAAAAAGATGCTCGACTATGCATATAATTGATACCATTCGAAAGAAAACACTCTGACGTGTCCAGAAATACCAAGATATTCTCTGTGCGTGCCCTAGAACGTGAGCTTCAGGCAAAACCAAGATGAGATGGCATCCAGGAAATTACAAGGATTTTTGAGGCTCTGTTTTCCATTGTCTCCTTATATGGCTGTGAATGCGAGAGGAATGAGCCTGCCCTTTCTGTCGTTTCCCCAAGGTGTCTGCAGCATTGTGACGTATTTGTAGGCAGATCATTGGAAGATTGACCATAAGAGACCACATTTACCAGGTGTCCGCCCGGTGTCCTGCGCCGAAATTGGTGCGCAAAAGTCACCTGCCAGTATTTTTCCTTGGGATACAGAGAGGAAAGCAAGCTTCCACGAACTGTATATCAATGAAGAGATATGTCAAAAAACACCTTGAGGATTGATTCCAAACAACGTTTGCCATGTTTCGGTCGATATTATGTAGTTAATCCGGAAAAAGTTTTACGTTGTAGGTGACTGAATTTTCGGTTCGTTTCGGTAGCCAGACGCAATGTAGAAAACGGAACGATTTCTCCTACACACAGACGCTTTCAGGAAAAACTGTGCATTTGGTATGTAACTGAGAGTCTCCTCATTGAAAACATCAGAAGCTCTTCAAAGGTAAATGATTTTATTTATTTGGTTATCTGGTTTTTGTGAAAATGTTGCGTGCTAAATGCTACTTTCTCAAAATGCTATGCTAGCTTTGCATACTCTTACACAAATTAGTCAATTTCTATGGTTCAAAAGCATATTTTGAAAATCTGAGATGACAGTGTTGTTAAGAAAAGGCTAAGCTTGAGAGCAGACGCATTATTTTCATTTTATTTGCGATTTTCAGAAATCGTTAACGTTGCGTTATGCTAATGAGCCTGAGGCTTTAGTCACAAACCCGGATCCGGGATGGGGAGTTTCAAGAAGTTAACTAAAAACTATAATTTTGCATTTGGTAATCTGCATGATTAAACTTTGGGTCCATACATGATAGAAATTGGGAGTTCTGGTTTGCTTTGTGGTGGTTTGACATACATATGTGCTATGTTTTCGCCGTAAAACATTTTAGAAATCTGACTCGCTGGGTAGATGAACAAGGTGTTTATCTTTCATTTGAGCGATTGGACTTGTTAATGTGTGGAGGTTAAATATTTCTACGAATATTTTTGCATTCTGTGCGCCATCTTTTGATTTGAGCGGGTGGGGGGTGTGGTGCCCTTGGGGAACGTGTAGCATGAACACATTAACTAAAAACTATAATTTTGCATTTGGTAATCTGCATGATTAAACTTTGGGTCCATACATGTTACAAATTGGGAGTTCTGGTTTGCAAAGTCTCCACCCTCCCAAAAAGGAAACTCTCAGATTAAAAACTCTATGTTTAAAAGACTGAAGCACTGGAAGCAATTAAAAGGTTATAGGCTCTACATGTAACATTTCTACCTGCAAATTATACATGTAAAATGTCAACCTCAATCACATATAATCAATGAATCTCTCTCCCTGTTTTATGACTAATTAGCATTTGTGAGGTTGGCAACAGCAAAACATTCACATTTACAACTCTTCCTCAAGTCCTGTTATTCCACAAAAGTGTTTGTGAATAAATTGTTTGATATATTTCCTTTAACATCCTGTGCTGCGTTCATAGTTGTTTACCATTGATTATGTTCTGGGAGCCATTTTGAGACCTGAAGGAGCATTATGTAAGGATTACTGGAATGTCCTATCAATGGCATGTCCATCTTTTTGTGAGAAATTACAATGGTCGCTCAAAACGTTTATAAAGCATAATGGGTGACAGGTAGCCTAGTGGTAAAGGTTGCTAGATTGAATCCCCGAGCTGACAAGGTAAAAATCTGTTATTCTTCCCCTGAACAAGGCAGTTATCCCACTGTTCCTAGGCTGTCATTGTAAATATGAATTTTCTCTTAAGTGACTTGCCTAGTTAAATAAAGGTTCAATTTAAAAATATATAAATGCGTAATGTCATGAATATTACCGAAGGTGACTCCCCTTCTTGGTCGGGTGGCACTCGGCGGTCGTCGGCAGCGGTCTACTAGCTATCACCGATCCGTTGTTCTGTGTTCCTTTGGTTTTGTCTGATTGGTATCACCTGTTTCTTGTTTGGTTGTTAGGGTGGGGTTATATATAGTTTGTTCAGCCCGCTTCTGTTTCGTGCGGGCTTGTTCGTCTGTTCTGTGTTTGAGTGTATTTTGTTTGTATTTTGGGTTTCGCGCTGTCCGTTATTATTTCTGATCATTTGTTTTCCTACTTTTGTTCATGTTATTTTTCCTGGACATTAAAGCGTGTTTTTTCACACATCTTTTGCTCTCGGCGCCTGACTCCACACCTCCTCACTCATTTGTCGTAACAGAAGCCCGCACCAAAATATGGAGTCAGCAGGAGCAGCGACCCCTCCTCTTCCCACTATGGAGGAGATAGTCCTTCATCACACGTCCATCCTCCATCGCCTAGGATCAGCGATGGATCAAATGATGGAGAGGATGGATCGTTGGGAGAGGAATGGTCTCCCTACTACCCCACCGACCCTCCCACCAGCAACTCTACCATCTCCCCCATCTGGATCCGGTTCCAGCGCTCTGCGCATTACGCCTCCGAGGGAGTACGATGGAGCAGCGACGGGGTGCCAGGGATTCCTGCTTCAACTAGACCTCTACCTGGCCACCGTTCGGCCAGCTCCCTCGAACGAGGAGAGAGTGTGGGTCCTCATCACATGCCTTACGGGTAGAGCCCTGGAGTGGGCTAATGCGGTCTGGAACGGGCCCGACTCAGCGAAGGACAATTGCCCGGAGTGAGAGATTGTTCCATCTCAGACAGGGGACGAGGAGCGCGCAGGACTTCGCGCTGGAGTTCCGGACCTTGGCCGCTGGAGCAGGGTGGAACGATTGGAGCAGGATGGAACGAACCATTACAGGTGTAGCCTGAGAGAGGACGTCCGCAGGGAGCTGGCCTGTCGGGACACTACACTTAGCCTGGATGGACTGATAGACCTGCCGATCCGGTTGGACCATCTGCTAGCTGCTCGCGGACGTTCTGAAAGGGTCCTGTCAGTTCTACCTCCTGACCCTCCTGCTCCTATCCCGATGGAGCTAGGAGGGACCGCGTCTAGGGAGATCGGAGGAGGAAGCTCCTCCTGTACCAGTTGTGGCCGGAGAGGAAACACGTCTGGTCGGTGCTGGAGGAATTCATCTGGGAATCGAGAAGGCAGGCAGAACACTCCTCGGTCACCCCAGGTGAGTAAGCACCACACTCTCCCAGAGTTTCCTGTTGGTCACATGTTCTTATTAATTGGTTTCCTTAATTATTCTCCTTCTCTCCAGCATAAGGTACTGGTAGATTCAGGCGCAGCTGGAAACTTTATAGATCGCGGACTCGCTCAGAGGTTGAGGATTCCGTTAGCAAAAGTAGACCCCCCTTTTCCCGTGCACTCTTTAGATAGTCGACCATTAGGGTCAGGGCTGGTGAGGAAAGCCACAATTTCGTTGGAGATGATTACACAGGGGAATCACAAGGAGCGAATTAGTTTGTTCCTTATCGATTCACCTGCGTTTCCAGTGGTGCTGGGGATTCCCTGGCTAGCTATTCATAATCCTACGATTTCGGGGAAACAGGGAACTCTCCAGGGGTGGTCTGATCAGTGTTCAGGCAGGTGTGTAGGGGTTTCCATCGGTGCGACAACGGTGGAGAGTCCAGACCAGGTTTCCACCGTGCGCATTCCAGCTGAGTATGACGATTTGGCTATCGCTTTCAGTAAAAAGAAGGCGACCCAATTACCACCCCATAGGCAGGGGGATTGCGTGATAAACCTCCAGGGTAACGCTGCACTCCCCAGGAGTCATGTGTATCCTTTGTCCCAGGAGGAGACGGTGGCTATGGAAACTTATATCACCGAGGCTCTGGGACAGGGGTACATTCGGCCCTTCATGTCACCTGTCTCTTTGAGTTTCTTTTTTGTGAAGAAAAAAGATGGTGGTTTGCGTCCGTGTATTGATTATAGAGGTCTAAATTCCATCACGGTGGGTTTTAGTTACCCACTACCTCTCATTGCTACGGCAGTGGAATCATTTCACGGAGCGCAGTTCTTCACTAAACTGGATCTCAGGAGTGCTTATAATCTGGTGCGTATTCGGGATGGAGATGAGTGGAAAACTGCATTTAGCACTACTTCTGGCCATTATGAGTACCTCGTCATGCCATACGGTTTAAAGAATGCTCCAGCTATATTTCAATCCTTCGTGGATGAGATTCTCAGAGACCTGCACGGACAGGGTGTAGTGGTGTATATTGACGATATTTTGATCTACTCCGCTACACGCACTGCGCATGTATCTCTGGTGCGCAAGGTTCTTAGACGACTGCTGGAGCATGACCTGTATGTGAAGGCGGAGAAATGTGAGTTTTCCAAACGATCAGTTTCCGTCCTGGGTTATCGCATTTCCAGCTCTGGGTTGGTAATGGAGGGTGACCGCGTAAAGGCCGTGCGTAATTGGCCGACTCCGACCACGGTAAAGGAGGTGCAGCGGTTCTTGGGGTTTGCCAATTACTACCGGAGGTTTATCCCGGGTTTTGGTCAGGTAGCTGCTCCTATTACCTCACTGCTGAAGGGGGGGCCGGTGCGATTACAGTGCTCAGCAGAGGCGGACGGAGCTTTTCGTAAGTTGAAGGCGATGTTCACTGAGGCACCGGTGTTGGCGCATCCGGACCCTTCTTTGGCGTTTATAGTAGAGGTGGACGCATCTGAGGCTGGGGTTGGAGCGGTGCTCTCACAGCGTTCGGGTGCTCCACCGAAGCTCCGCCCCTGTGCCTTTTTTTCAAAGAAGCTCGGGCCAGCGGAGCGGAATTATGATGTGGGGGATAGAGAGTTGTTGGCTATGGTTAAGGCCCTGAAGGTGTGGAGACACTGGCTTGAGGGGGCTAAGCACCCTTTCCTTATCTGGACTGACCACTGACCACCGTAACCTGGAGTATATCAGATCAGCTAGGAAACTGAATCCTTGTCAGGCAAGGTGGGCCATGTATTTCACCAGATTTCGTTTTACTATCTCGTATAGACCAGGTTCCCTCAACACTAAGGCCGACGCGCTGTCAAGACTCTATGACACTGAGGACAGGTCCATCGATCCTACTCCCATCATTCTGGCAGCTAAGCTGGTGGCACCAGTAGTATGGGATGTGGACGCTGACATCGCGCGGGCGCTAAGGGAGGAACCTGCGCCTCCACAGTGTCCGGAGGGTCGTAGGTACGTGCCGCTTGCTGTTCGTGATCAATTGATTCGATGGGCTCATTGTCTACCCTCGTCGGGTCACCCAGGTATTTTTAGGACAGTGCGAGGTCTTCAGAGGAAGTACTGGTGGCCCACTTTGAGGAGGGATGTGCGATTCTATGTCTCCTCCTGTTCGGTGTGCGCCCAGAGTAAGGCTCCTAGACACCTGCCACGAGGTAAATTACAACCTCTTCCCGTTCCACAACGGCCGTGGACCCATCTATCGGTGGATTTTCTTACTGACCTTCCCCCCTCTCATGGAAACACAACGATCCTGGTCGTTGTGGATCGGTTCTCTAAGTCCTGCCGTCTTATCCCATTGCCCAGTCACCCTACGGCCCTACAGACTGCGGAAGCTCTTTTCACCCATGTCTTCCGGCACTACGGGGTGCCCGAGGATATAGTTTCTGATCGGGGCCCCCAGTTTATCTCCCGTGTATGGAGGGCATTTATGGAACGTCTGGGGGTCTCGGTCAGCCTGACCTCAGGGTATCACCCGGAGAGTAATGGGCAGGTGGAGAGAGTGAACCAGGAGGTGGGTAGGTTTCTGCGGTCGTATTGCCAGGACCGGCCAGGGGAGTGGGCGAGATATATTCCCTGGGCAGAAATAGCCCAGAACTCACTAAGCCACTCCTCTACCAACATGTCACCATTTGAGTGCGTGTTGGGGTACCAGCCAGTCCTGGCACCGTGGCATCAGAGCCAGACTGAGGCTCCTGCGGTGGAGGAGTGGGTGCAGCGCTCTAAGGAGACCTGGAGGGCTGTCCAAGAGTCATTACGCCAAGCGAGTGTAAGGCAGAAGAAGAGCGCTGACCGTCACCGCAGTGAGGCCCCCGTGTTTGCACCTGGGGACAGGGTCTGGCTCTCGACCCGAAACCTGCCCCTCCGCTTGCCCTGCCGGAAGCTGGGTCCGCAGTGTATAGGGCCATTTAAAGTCCTGAGAAGAATAAAAGAGGTTTGTTATAGATTATTACTTCGTTCGTATTATCGTATTAACCCCTCGTTTCATGTGTCTCTTCTCAGGCCGGTGGTAGCTGGTCCCATGCAGGAAGGTGAGGTTCCGGAGGTTCCTCCGCCCCCTCTGGACATCGAGGGGTCCCCGGCGTACACGATACGAGCTATTCTGGACTCGAGACGCCGGGTGAGGGGCTTGCAGTACCTCGTTGACTGGGAGGGGTACGGTCCGGAGGAGAGGTGCTGGGTTCCGGTGAGGGATATTCTAGATCCATCTATGTTGAGAGAGTTCCATCGCCTCCGTCCGGATCGCCCGGCGCCTCGGCCCCCGGGTCGTCCCCGAGGCCAGCGTCGGCGCGCTGCGGGAGCTGCGCGTCAGGGGGGTACTGTCACGAATATTACCGAAGGTGACTCCCCTTCTTGTTCGGGTGGCGGTCGTCGTCGCCCATCTACTAGCTATCACCGATCATTTGTTCTGTGTTCCTTTGGTTTTGTCTGATTGGTATCACCTGTTTCTTGTTTGGTTGTTAGGGTGGGGTTATATATAGTTTGTTCAGCCCGCTTCTGTTTCGTGCGGGCTTGTTCGTCTGTTATGTGTTTGAGTGTATTTTGTTTGTATTTTTGGTTTTGCGCTGTCCGTTATTATTTCTGATCATTTGTTTTCCTACTTTTGTTGATGTTATTTTTCCTGGACATTAAAGCGTGTTTTTTCCCACATCTTTTGCTCTCTGCGCCTGACTCCACACCTCCTCACTCATTTGTCGTAACACGTAAAGCATAAATCGCCCACACTTTAGATAAGGCCACGCTCAAAGACTTCACTAATGATTAGTAAATGGTTTATAAGAACCTTTATTAAACATCTTAAGGAGTAGTGATTAGTAAATGATGAATAAACTCAGGGGTGCAACTTTGGTTTTAGAAGTAGTCCTTCCTCTATTTCTGATGTTCATCCAGTTTGATTTCTATTTGTAACTGTGCTATTTCACAAAAGTTCTGAACCTTTATACATTTTACAGACCCCAAATGTTTTACATTGGTTATCTTGTTGTTATTAGTCCCACCCTTCAGCTCCATTCAACCCCTCCCATCTATCTCTTAACACCATCCATTTTGGAATTCTATTTGACAAAAAAAATTCAACTTTGTTGTGATGCTTCACAAAAGTAATTTATTTCATCACATTCCCAGTGGGTCAGAAGCTTACATTACATACACTCAATTAGTATTTGGTAGCATTGCCTTTCAATTCTGTAACTTGGGTCAAACATTTTGGGTAGCCTTACACAAACTCCCCACAATAAGTTGGGTGAATTTTGGCCCATTCTGCCTGACAGAGCTGGTGTAACGGAGTCAGGTTTGTAGGCCTCCTTGCTCGCACACACTTTTCAGTTCTGCCACAAATTTATGGGATTGAGGTCAGGGCTTGTGATGCCTTGACTTTGTTGTCCTTATTAAGCCATTTTGCCACAACTTTGGAAGTATGCTTGGGGTCATTGTCCATTTGGAAAACCCATTTGCGACCAAGCTTTAACTTCCTGACTGATGTCTTGAGATGTTGCTTCAATATATCCACATAATTTCTCATGATGCCATCTATTTTGTAAAGTGCACCAGTCTCTCCAGCAGCAAAGCACCCTCACAACATGATGCTGCCACCACCGTGCTTCACAGTTGGGATGGTGTTCTTTGGCTTGCAAGCCTCCCCTTTTTCCTCCAAACATAACGGTGGTCATTATGGCCAAACAGTTCTATTTTTGTTTCATCAGATCAGAGGACATTTCTCCAAGAAGTACGATCTTTGTCCCCATGTGCAGTTGCAAACCGTAGCCTGGCTTTTTTATGGCGGTTTTGGAGCAGTGGCTTCTTCCTTGCTAAGCGGCCTTTCTTGCCTTCCTTGCTAAGCGGTTATGTCGATATTGGACTCGTTTTACTGTGGCTATAGATACTTTTGTCCCTGTTTCCTCCAGCATCTTCACAGGGTCATTTGCTGTTGTTCTGGTATTGATTTGCACTTTTGATTTTTTTCTGAGGTCTTGGCTGATGTCTTTTGATTTTCCCACGATGTCAAGCATAGAGGCACTGAGTTTGAAGGTCAGCCTTGAAATACATCCACAGGTACACCTCCAATTGCCTCAAATGACATCAATAGCATAACAGAAGCTTCTACAGCCATGACATCATTTTCTGGAATTTTAAAGCTGTTTAAAGGCACAGTAAACATAGTGTATGTAAACTTCTGACCCACTGGAATTGTGATACAGTGAATTATAAGATAAATAATCTATCTGTAAACAATTGTTGGAAAAATGACTTGTGTCATGCACAAGGTCGATGTCCTAACCGACTTGCCAAAACTATAGTTTGTTAACAAGACATTTGTGGAGTGGTTGAAAAAACGAGTTGTAACGACTCCAACCTAAGTGTATGTAAACTTCTGACTTCAACTGTGTTCTCCAAAATTGAAATATTCTATGTATTTATATGTACACTCTAGACGTACTTTAACAAAAGCCTTTTCAAAATCAGCTATGAAAACCAGGCCTGGTTTCCCCGATATTCCATAGTATTCTATTGTTTCCAGTACTTGTCTTATATTATCTCCAATGTATCGTTCATGTAAAAAAAACTGTCTGATTAGGATGAATAATATCTGACAATACTTTTTTAGTCCTATGCACCAAGCATTTTGCTAGAATTTTTGCATCACAACACTGAAGTGAAAGTGTCACACCCTGATCTGTTTCACCTGTCTTGTGATTGTCTCCACCCCTCCAGATGTCACTTATTTCCCTGGTGTATATATCCCTGTGTCTTCTGTCTCTCTGTGCCAGTTCGTCTTGTATGCCGTTGAAGTCAACAAGCATTTTTCCTGTCCTCCTGCTTCTATTCTCTTTTGCTAGTCCTCCCGGTTTTGACCCTTGCCTGTTTTCTGGACACCGTACCCGCCTGCCTGACCATTCTGCCTGCCTGCCCATTCTGCCTGCCCTGACCTCAAGCCTGCCTGCCCCTCTGTACCTCCTGGACTCTGAACTGGTTTTGACCTTTTGCCTGTCCATGACCATTCTCTTGCTTACCCTTTTGGATTGTTTAATAAAAACCAAGACTCAAACCATCTGCCTCCCGTGTCTGCATCTGGGTCTCGCCTTGTGCCCTTAAAGTAAGAGGCATCCATTTTTTTTTAAATGGACTAGATCTTTATATATACACACCACTTGGATCCTGTTTCAGTAATAATGAAATCAGACCTTCTTGTTGCGTGTCTGATAATCTACAGTTTATATAGGAGTGGTTAAAACATGATAATAATGGTCCTCTGAGCATATCAAAAAAGGTTTGGTATACTTCCACTGGTATGCCATCCAACCCTGGAGTTTCCCCAGCCTTAAAGATTTTAATTGCGTCAAGAAGTTCCTCCTCTGTAATTGTGGCTCCACATGAGTCTTTCTGTGCAGATGTTCATTTTACATTATTAATAGGAAGAAGAAAAAAAAAATTGCTTCGGTTAGTGGCGATGGAGGAGACAAACAAAAACATTCTTAAAGTACTTTACTACCTCTTTCAAAATATAATTTGGTGAGTCATGCGTGACTCCATCATTTGTAACAAGTTTCAATACATTTTTTTGGTAGCATTTCTATGTTGAAGATTGAAAAATAATTTGGTGCATTTCTCCCTGTATTCCATCCAGTTCGCTTTATTTTTTATAATATTTTACACTTGATCTTTCTTGAATAAGTTCCTCCATTGTTTTTGTTTTTTCATTTTTCCTCTAACTTATTCTGTGTCTCTATGGTAGAGTTTCTATTACAATCTAACTGTACTGTTAGTCCTTCAATTTCCTTTGTTAATATGGACTCTTTTGATCTAAATTGCTTTTGTTTTATAGATGAATACTGAATTGCATGGCCTCTAAAGGAACATTTAAAAGTGTCTTATACAATAAGGGGATCTGCTGTACCTATGTAATGTCAGAAAAATTCAGTAATAAATTATTCTGTCCTAGTTCTAAACAATTTATCATCCAGTAGGCTTTTATTAAATGTACAATATCCTCGCCCTCGTGGAAATTCTGTAAAAGTAATATATATGCCAATTATGTGATGATCCGACCACATTCTGTCCCCTATCAACACTTTTTTTTATCTGCACCTGTGAGTGTCACGCCTTGGTCTTAGTATTTTGTAACTTACACGCTGTCTTCATTAATAAACATGAGTAACTTACACGCTGCATTTCGGTCCGACTCTACTTCAACAAAAAAAGAACGCCGTTACAGAATCACCCACCACACTCGAACCGAGCAGCGTGTCAACAGGCAGGAGCAGCGCAAACAGGAGCAGCGTGTTAACAGGCAGCGACAGCTGGAGCAGCAAAGGGAGGAGGAATTATTCGGAGAATGGACATGGGAAGACGTGCTGGATGGTAAAGGTTGCTACACTTGGGAGGAGATATTGGCCGGAAGAAATCGCCTCCCATGGCAACAGGTGGAGGCACTAAGGAGAGCAGAGGCAGCCGGAGATAGGAGCCGATGATACGAGGGAACACGAGGGAACGAGGGAACCGTGTTATGCAGTGGTGCGCACGGTGTCCCCAGTGCGGGTGCATAGCCCGGTGCGGTATATTTCAGCTCCGCGTATCGGCCGGGCTAGATTGAGCGTCGAGCCAAATGCTATGAAGCCGGCTCTACGCATCTGGTCTCCAGTGCGTCACCTTGGGCCGGTTTTCATGGCACCAGCCTTGCGCTCTGTGTCTCCGGTTCGCCTACATAGCCCAGTGCGGGCTATTTCTCCTCACAGCACTGGCAGGGCAACCGAGAGTATTCAACCAGGTAAGGTTGGGCAGGCTCGGTGCTCAAGAGCTCCAGTGCGCCTGCACGGTCCGGTCTATCCAGAACCACCTCCACACCCCAGCCCTCCAGTAGCAGCTTCCCTAGGCTTCCTGTGTGTGTCCTCGGCCAAATACCACCAGTGCCAGCACCACGCATCAGGCCTTCAGTGCGCCTCGCCTGTTCAGCGCAGCCAGCGCTTTCTCCCTCTCCTGCGCTGTCGGAGTCTCCCGTCTGTTCAGCGGATCTAGAGCCTTCCTCCTCTACAGCGCTGCCGGAGCCTCCTGTCTGTATAGAGCAGCCTGAGCTGCCAGTCTACATTGAGCAGCCAGAGCTGTCAGTTTGCATAGAGCAGCCTGAGCTACTAGTCTGCATGGAGCAGCTAGTCTGCATGGAGCAGCCAGATCTGCCAGTCAGCCAGACTCTTCCAGATCTGCCAGTCAGCCAGACTCTTCCAGATCTGCCAGTCAGCCAGACTCTTCCAGATCTGCCAGTCAGCCAGACTCTTCCAGATCTGCCAGTCAGCCAGACTCTTCCAGATCTGCCAGTCAGCCAGACTCTTCCAGATCTGCCAGTCAGCCAGGATCCGCCAGTAAACCAGGATCTGCCAGATCTGCCAGTCAGCCAGGATCCGCCAGTCAGCCAGGATCCGCCAGTCAGCCAGGATCCGCCAGTCAGCCAGGATCTGCCAGATCTGCTAGTCAGCCAGGATCCTCCAGTCAGCCAGGATCTGCCAGATCCGCCAGTAGGCCAGGATCCGCCAGTCGGCCAGGATCCGCCAGTCGGCCAGGATCCGCCAGTCAGCCAGGATCCGCCAGTCAGCCAGGATCCGCCAGTCAGCCAGGATCCGCCAGTCAGCCAGGATCCGCCAGTCAGCCTGGATCTGCCGGATTCAACTGCCTGGCTGGGCTTCATCTCAGTACTGGGCTTTTTCTCAGTACTGGGCTTCATCTCAGTGCTGAGCTGCCCCTCAGTCCCGAGCTGCCCCTCAGTCCCGAGCTGTCCCTCAGTCCCGAGCTGCCTCAGTCCCGAGCTGCCCCTCAGTCACGAGCTGCTCCTCTATTATGCAGGGTTCTGGGTGAGGACTATTCGGCCATGGTCGGCGGTTAGGGTGGATTATCCATGGACGCGAAGGGGAGGAACAATGACATTTATGAAGTGGGGTCCACGTCCGGAGCCGGAACCGCCACCATGGACAGACGCCCACCCGGACCCTCCCTATGGTTTTGAGGTGCGTTCGGGAGTCCGCACCTTAGGGGGGGTGGGGGTTCTGTCACGCCTTGGTCTTAGTATATTGTGTTTTAGTTTATTAGTTGGTCAGACCAGGGTGTGACATGGGGTTATTATGTATTGTATTTTCGTATTGGGGTTTGTAGTGTTTGGGATTGTAGTTGATTAGGGGTGTGTGTGTGTTAAATAGGTTGGCTGCCTGAGGCGGTTCTCAATCAGAGTCAGGTGATTCTCGTTGTCGCTGATTGGGAACCGTATTTAGGTAGCCTGGTTTTCGCCTTGTATTTCGTGGGTGATTGTTCCTGTCTCTGTGTAGTGTGCACCAGTCAGGCTGTAATAGGTTTCTCGTTCTGTTTGTTGTTTTTGTATTTATGTAGTTATTCGTGTTTAGTTAGTTCGTTTGTCTTCATTAATAAACATGAGTAACTTACACGCTGCATTTCGGTCCGACTCTCCTTCAACAAAAAAAGAACGCCGTTACAGTGAGAATGACATAAGAAAGTAGTCAAGGCGACTAGCTTGATTAAGCCTCCGCCATGTATATCTCACTAGGTCAGGGTATTTAAGTCTCCATATATCCACTAATTCCAATATATCCATGACATTCATGATTTCCTTAAGTTCCTGAGGGTGATAGTTTGTAGTGTGATTTCCTTTACGGCCCATAGAGGTATTTAAAACCGGAATATCAACACTTAGTATTTTCTTAAATTAACAAAAATGAACTACTGTAACTGTTGGCATGTCATTTTCCCGCTGTACCGAAACTAAACTATGACCCCAGAACCGGTATACTTACCCAACCCGGGTTTTTGGTGGCAATCAGCTTTGAAATCAGCATATTTTGTTTTATGGTTAGTATATTATCCCAAACAAAGTACTAGGGTAGTGAATTGATGTTAGCTTTAGCTATCAAGGAAAGTTAACCTACAAAGCTGGAAGCTACCAGTATCTTCTTGCAATGTACTTACTATAACTGATATGTCGTTGTCCCAACTAGCTACATTATCTTAAGACGAATGCACTAACTGTATATCGCTCTGGATAAGAGCATCTGCTAAACGACTCAAATATAAAATGTAATGAGACGATAACTGACTAAATACACCCAGGAAAAAACTATAACTAAACAACAATTATGTTTCATTTCAGTTGACTTAAACACGATGAGACAAAACTGACCTGTGACTAAAATCGGATTACTAAATGGATTGGACAAGAGTTTTTGGAGAGATTGAAAGCTTTTTTTCGTGGTAAGCACAGTTAATATTAGCAGCACAGATGTGCAGTATAGTTCTGTTCAGTAGTAGGAAGGACACATCACACCTGGCAAACACAGATTGCATCAGCTGGTGAGCTGCGGGGGAGCAAGCGATAAGTATGGGCAGACAGGCAGGCAGGCTTCGGCTCTGCCTCTGATTATACACATCGCACAGGCGACTCTCTTGCTTCACCTTAGCTCACCAGGCTCCACCAGCCTTCTAGTTAGCTACTCTTTGCTTGATTAAGAAACACAAACTGCTTAATAAGAAAATCAAATAGCAGCATTGAGTTTAAAAGTAAATTGGCAGTCGAGCTATGTTTTCCTCTCCCTAGAGTAGGCTATAGAACAGTAGGTTGTGCCTCTCAACCCTTACAGTTTTCCCACTCCATTCCATCTACATGTTCTGTCCCCAACATAGCCAAGTCTCTCTCTTTTCCTCAGAGAAAACAGCCTGATCCCAGCCTTTAGGCTACAATTCAAAGACATGACCCATAATACCGGCACTACGTTTTTTTTCTGCTTATTGTGCATTGGCAGGCCGCATTCTGCCGTTCTAAAACTAGGCTACTTGCAGACCCGATCGCAAACCTTTTTTTTTCAGCTACACCTTGTTTAGTCACTTCATTAGCTAGTTATGGCTAACAGCCTGGGGCACATTCAGCAGGACGCAGTGGTATGTTCAGATAGAAATGTCATGTAGAACCAACATGCCTCTCTGACATGTTGAAGAAGGAACAACTTAGTCTCCAGTCATGGAAATTACATCGGTAACATTGGAGAAAATGTTTCAACTGAACATGGCCCTGGTGACATTACCAGTAGCCTACAGTATATGGTGGCGCAGAAAGAAAAGGAAGGATAACAAAAATTTGACTAAATTCCTCCTGCAACTACCTGACGAGTTAAATCACTTTTTTGGGGGAGGGTTAATGTGGCCCTAGTGACTCTGACTTCACCCATAGAGACTTGGGATTTGACCATTGATGACTTGGATCTCGCAGGAGCTCATCTGATCCCGTGTCTCTCTCTGTCCGTCTCTCTCTCTCTCTCTGTCCGTCTCTCTCTCTCTCTCTCTCTGTCCGTCTCTCTCTCTCTCTCTCTCTGTCCGTCTCTCTCTCTCTCTCTCTCGGTCCGTCTCTCTCTCTCTCTCTCTCTCGGTCCGTCTCTCTCTCTCTCTCTCTCTCGGTCTCTCGGTCTCTCGGTCTCTCGGTCTCTCTCTCTCTCTCTCTCTCTCTCTCTCTCTCTCTCTCTCTCTCTCTCTCTCTCTCTCTCTCTCTCTCTCTCTCTCTCTCTCTCTCTCTCTCTCTCTCTCTCTCTCTCTCTCTCTCTCTCTCTCTCTCTCTCTCTCTCTCAGACATCACACATTTCAAAACAATAAAGACATTACAAATGTCATATTATATATATATACAGTGTTTTAAAAATGTACAAATGGCAAAGGACACAAGATAAAATAAATAAGCATAGATATGGGTTGTATTTACAATGGTGCGTGTTCTTCACTGGATTTGTTTTCGAATTCGTTATGGATCTGTATAATCTGAGGGAAATATGTCTCTCTAATATGGTCATACATTGGGCAGGAGGTTAGGAAGTGCAGCTCAGTTTCCACCTCATTTTGTGGGCAGTGAGCACATAGCCTGTCTTCTCTTGAGAGCCATGTCTGCCTACGGCGGCCTTTCTCAATAGCAAGGCTATGCTCGCTGAGTCTGTATATAGTCAAAGCTTTCCTTAATTTTGGGTCAGTCACAGTGGTCAGGTATTCTGCCGCTGTGTACTCTCTGTTTAGGGCCAAATAGCATTCTAGTTTGCTCTGTTTTTTTGTTAATTCTAATTCTATCTTTTTGTTTTCTCATGATTTGGTTGGGTCTAATTGTGCTGCTGTCCTGGGGCTCTGTAGGGTGTGTTTGTGAACAGAGTCCCAGGACCAGCTTGCTTAGGGGACTCTTCTCCACGTTCATCTCTCTGTAGGTGATGGCTTTGTTGTGGAAGGTTTGGGAATCGCTTCCTTTTAGGTGGTTATAGAATTTTAACAGCTCTTTTCTGAATTTTGATAATTAGTGGGTATCGGCCTAATTCTGCTCTGCATGCATTATTTGGTGTTCTACGTTGTACACGGAGGATATTTTTGCAGAATTCTGCGTGCAGAGTCTCAATTTGGTGTTTGTCCCATTTTGTGAAGTCTTGGTTGGTGAGCGGACCCCAGACCTCACAACCATAAAGGGCAATGGGCTCTATGACTGATTCAAGTATTTTTAGCCAGATCCTAATTGGTATGTTGAAATTTATGTTCCTTTTGATGGCATAGAATGCCCTTCTTGCCTTGTCTCTCAGATCATTGAGAGCTTTGTGGAAGTTACCTGTGGCGCTGATGTTTAGGCCAAGATATGTATAGTTTTTTGTGTGCTCTAGGGCAACAGTGTCTAGATGGAATTTGTATTTGTGGTCTTGGTGACTGGACCTTTTTTTGAACACCATTATTTTGGTCTTACTGAGATTTACTGTCAGGGCCCAGGTCTGACAGAATCTGTGCATAAGATCTAGGTGCTGCTGTAGGCCCTCCTTGGTTGCTGACATAAGTACCAGATCATCAGCAAACAGCAGACATTTGACTTTGGATTCTAGTAGGGTGAGGCCGGGTGCTGCAGACTTTTCTAGTCCCCGCGCCAGTTCGTTGATATATATGTTGAAGAGGGTGGGGCTTAAGCTGCATCCCTGTCTAACCCCACGACCCTGTGTGAAGAAATGTGTGTGTTTTTTGCCACCACTTTCCATCAGTTTGTATAGCAGACCCTCCTGCCAAATTCAGTCGAAGGCTTTTTTGAAATCAACAAAGCATGAGAAGACTTTGCCATTGTTTTGGTTTGTTTGGTTGTCAATTATAGGGTGTGCAGGGTGAATACATGGTCTGTTGTACGGTAATTTGGTAAAAAGCCAATTTGACATTTGCTCAGTACATTGTTTTCATTGAGGAAGTGTACGAGTCTGCTGTTAATGATAATGCAGAGGATTTTCCCAAGGTTACTGTTGACGCATATTCCACGGTAGTTATTGGGGTCAAATTTGTCTCCATTTTTGTGGATTGGGGTGATCAGTCCTTGGTTCCAAATATTGGGGAAGATGCCAGAGCTAAGGATGATGTTAAAGAGTTTGAGTATAGCCAATTGGAATTTGTTGTCTGTATATTTGATCATTTCATTGAGGATACCATCAACACCACAGGCCTTTTTGGGTTGGAGGGTTTTTATTTTGTCCTGTAACTCATTCAATGTTATTGGAGAATCCAGTGGGTTCTGGTAGTCTTTAATAGTTGATTCTAAGATCTGTATTTGATCATGTATATGTTTTTGCTCTTTATTCTTTGTTATAGAGCCAAAAAGATTGGAGAAGTGGTTTACCCATACATCTCCATTTTGGATAGATAATTCTTCGTATTGTTGTTTGTTTAGTGTTTTCCAATTTTCCCAGAAGTGGTTAGAGTCTATGGATTCTTCAATTACATTGAGCTGATTTCTGACATGCTGGTCCTTCTTTTTCCGTATTGTATTTCTGTATTGTTTTAGTGATTCACCATAGTGAAGGCGTAGACTCAGGTTTTCCGGTTCTCTATGTTTTTGGTTGGACAGATTTCTTTCTTAGATTTTTGCATTCTTCATCAAACCATTTGTCATTGTTGTTAATTTTCTTCGGTTTTCTATTTGAGATTTTTAGATTTGATAGGGAAGCTGAGAGGTCAAATATACTGTTAAGATTTTCTACTGCCAAATTTACACCTTCACTATTACAGTGGAACGTTTTACCCAGGAAATTGTCTAAAGGGGATTGAATTTGTTGTTGCCTAATTGTTTTTTGGTAGGTTTCCAAACTGCATTCCTTCCATCTATAGCATTTCTTAATGTTACTCAGTTCCTTTGGCTTTGATGCCTCATGATTGAGTATTGCTCTGTTTAAGTAGACTGTGATTTTGCTGTGGTCTGATAGGGGTGTCAGTGGGCTGACTATGAACGCTCTGAGAGACTCTGGGTTGAGGTCAGTGATAAAGTAGTCTACAGTACTACTGCCAAGAGATGAGCTATAGAAGTACCTACCATAGGAGTCCCCTCGAAGCCTACCATTGACTATGTACATACCCAGCGTGCGACAGAGCTACAGGAGTTGTGACCCGTTTTTGTTGGTTATGTTGTCATAGTTGTGCCTAGGGGGGCATATGTGGGAGGGAATGCTGTCACCTCCAGGCAGGTGTTTGTCCCCCTGTGTGCTGAGGGTGTCAGGTTCTTGTCCGGTTCTGGCATTTAGGTCGCCACAGACTAGTACACGTCCCTGGGCCTGGAAATGATTGATTTCCCCCTCCAGGATGGAGAAGCTGTCTTCATTAAAATATGGGGATTCTAGTGGGGGGATATAGGTAGCACAAAGGAGGACATTTTTCTCTGTTAGGATAATTTCCTTTTGAATTTCTAGCCAAATGTAGAATGTTCCTGTTTTGATTAATTTAATGGAGTGAGTTAGGTCTGCTCTATACCAAATTAGCATACCCCCTGAGTCCCTTCCCTGTTTCACACCTGGTAGTTTGGTGGATGGGACTACCAGCTCTCTGTAACCTAGAGGGCAACCAGTGGGTCTGTCTCCTCTATACCAGGTTTCTTGCAGGATGACAATGTCTGTATTACCGATTTCTTTGGTGAAGTCCGGGTTTCTGCTCTTCAGGCCAAAGGCAGATGACCTAAGGCCTTGGATATTCCAGGATGATATAGTGAATGCTTTTTGTTCCATAGCGTGTCCAATGTTGTTGATTGTGGTTTGGCCTCAGGCCAGTAAGTGTGAGCAGAGCCTGCTGAGCATCTGGTACATGCCATTGGCTTGGGCAAGTGTGCTAGTGGGTGTTGGGACTGTTTGCCCGCTCACTACCTGGGAGTATGTGTGGCTTCCATGTTGAGGCCCTCTTTGCGGGGGTGGGGTGCATGGGGTGGGCAGGAGTGGCATAGGTCTGATCTGAGGGGGCCTAAATGGGATGTGGGCATGGTTGACGTGGGGGGGGTGTTGATTGTTTGGGGTGGGGATGTGTCTGGGTGTGCGGTGGTCTGGATGTAATTCCTCTTGTTGTGGGTCCTCTATGTGTAGGTCCAGGGGGGGGGGTCCTGCAGGTCTGGGAGGGTGTCTCGCTGGTCTGGGTGGGGTGTCTATTGATCTGTTGCTCCTGTGTGAAGTGTTGGGGATACGTTTGAGAGCGATGTCCTTTAGAGTTCGGGCAAAGGTGGACACTGCTGCCTTGTAGAGGTGGACCTGGTCATAGAGGCTGTTCAAGTCCAGGGTGGAGTGGTGGGCCAGGAAAACGTTTGGTTTTGAGGCACAGTCACGGGAAATACTTGCGTTTACCCGCTGTATTGTGGCAGGGTGGAAGTCTTTTCGTGGTAGCAGGGTGGAGATAACCACTTGTGCGTTGGGGAAAGTGCTGTGGCCACTCTTTCTTGCTGTGCTCTCAGGTCGTTTGTGCCTGTGTGTATTATTATGTGGCTGGGTGAGCCTAGTTTGGCCTCAGACAGAAGGTCTAGGGCGCGCTGGGTGTTTGGACACCAGAGTTTAGACACACTGTGTTTGGGAAAAAGTTAAGTAGTACAATCTGTGTCTTGTGTTTGTCCTCAGTGGGTGTGGGGGGGTTGTCAGAAGGGCTATCAGAGTGGCTGGCAGGGGGGGTGCTCAGAGTGGGTGAGAGCCGCTGGGCTTGGGGTTCTTCATTTGTCTGTTCTGCTGTGATGTCGACTCTATGGTCAGGGTCTGGTGTGGACTGTTCTGCTGTGGTGTCGAGACTTTTGTTGGGTGCTGAGGTGGGCTGTTCTGCTGGCTTCTCTGTGGGGGTGGCCACCTCTCTAGTGGGTTGTTCTCTGTCGCACGCCGTCCCCCTCAACCTCTCCTCCATCCCCCTCAACCTCTCCTCCATCCCCCTCAACCTCTCCCCCACCAGCAGTCTGACACTATCCTCTAGTGCTCTGTTCTGCTCTTCTTTCTCCTGTTGTATTTGTCTCAACACTGTCCAAAGTGCAGATATGTCTCTGTCCACCTCCAGCTCTCCGGGTCTGGTTAAGGGGCTGTTGTTGTGCTGGACTGTTGTCTGGGTCTGTGCTGACTGAAGTGTAATTACCTGCTGTTCCAGCTCCACCTGCCTTATCTCCAGCTGGGTGAATTTGTCCTTCATTTCAATGAGGGAGTGGTAATCTGTGCTGGGAGGTTGACTCTCTGCTGGGGGTTGCTCGTCTGTGGGGTTACATAATGAAGAGGTCTAGTCTGACCCGCTCGGTGTTGGGGTATCTTTCTCAAGGGAGAGCTTCTCCTGCTGGGCTAATTCTTTGATTAGGTGAAAGTCCAGCTTAAACTGTTTGGGGTTACCCTGTACCATTACTGTTCTGGACTTATAGATATTTATATTACTTGACTCAGAGTCCTCGTTATCAAGTATTCTGAGTTTCCACCCCTCGTTAATCCCCCCTCTCATAACAAAGGGGTAGTGTGCTAATATAGCAATGTGCCATGCCAGGGGATGGTTTGTGTGGAAGATAAGGTTGCTGATGTTCCCATTTTTGTAATAGTCAGCAAAAAGTGTCTCTTGATTTTCCATAAGGAGCTTCATTTTGTAATCTTTTCTTGACTTATCATTCTTTACATGCAAAGGGTACTGTATTTTAATTACCTCTGAACAGCGGGAGGTAGCCTCTAAGGCCTCTCCATTTGGTTGGGGTAGACTGTGTGACTCTCCTGCCATTGTTGGGCTAATGGGCTTTGACACCTCTCACTTGACACGTCAGTGCTAGTTGAAGCTGTATCAAGCTTGGCAGAATTATGTTAGAATTCAGTCCTTATAAAGTAATGTTGTGTATTTTTCTTCTTGGCTTTTGGCTTTTAAAATATAGTTTTAGACTAAGCATTACTCACTCGGTTCCGGGTTGGATGGTGTTTTCAGGTTTCTGTTGTTTTCTAGAGAATTTGCTGTATAGAGAAATAAATCTTGGTAGTTGTGAACCTTTCAGGTGATTCCGTAATTCCGTCCAAAATCAGGTTGTAGGTTTTAAGTTTTGATTTGAAGTGGGGGTTATGTTGTAGAGGGTAGAATCCAGTATGTGTTCCTGA